>NW_015386490.1:364072-388291 GCF_001527695.2 Protobothrops mucrosquamatus
CAAGTTAGTGGCTAAAGGGTTGCATCTTTAATCAATATATTAGCAGTAAGGCAGAGTACATAAGCTTAGATTTTCTCCTCTCCCCTCTCCATCCTATCGTTTCTATCCAGAAGAGAATTCTTGTGAAATTAAGGTGTTAAATTGTCCGTAAGCAGTTTGGTTCATGAAGAAGTTCTTATCATGCTTTGCTTGCTGTGAATCAATCCTTTCAATTAAGGTAGCTGGGGGAAATAATGATGTTTTTATTTGCAATTACAGCTTTAAATTAGGATCAATAGAGATGGCTACAGCCTTACCATACCAAAAGTACTGAGAGGTTAGTAATAACAGCTCAAGTAAGGGAAGGGGGGAGGGAACACCCATATTCTAGCATATGCGGAGGCATACAAGAAATAACCCAAGATTAGAAAATGAAGACTGGATTAAATTTATTTCATGTTTGTTTTTCTTTTACCTATTGTTACCTAATTATAGGCCTAAACTATATTATGATAACCCCTAGCATGATTGGGCATCTTACTACTACAGTATTTGATTTTATATTTTTCCTGAGACTTTGGTTCAAAATGAAAATTCTCTTAAATTACTTCTGTATGATTCACAAATTATTTGGGCCTAGTCAAAGATTGAAGAATTAGATTGAATAGATAGACTGAAGAACCAAGGTGCCAGTGTTAGTTAGGGCAGCTGCCATTTTAAATTGTCATTTGTTGTCAAGAGACAGCATTTCACCAAAGGCCTGTGTATAGCAAGAATTCACAGCCACTTTTGTGACTCACCACTACTTGTATACTTGCTATCTGATGGTGGTTGTTTACCAAGGGAGGAAGCCAGAATCCTCTGATTTATGATTAGAACTCTGTTCTTCAATTGGAAGTCTTGCTTTGATCACTTTCACCCTACATAAGTAGCTTATGGATCAGTGTATGCAAGTGGTAACAGTACTTTCTAGTACAAATTATTTTTGTTTTTGTTTTTGTTTTGGTCTTGGCATGAGAATCTACCCAATACAATGGACAGCCAAAACATCAGTTTTTGAGGTTTAGTCATTCTCAGCTTATTTTGTAGTTGCTTGAGGACTATGATGATATCAGTCAAGTGTGGTTAGCTGGGTAATGTTTCATTTGAAAATATCCCTCATAATTATGATTGCTTAAGAAAGTCATCATTCATTGTAGACTGAAGTGAACTTCAATACCAAACAATCACTTATTTCTGTTTATCACTATGCACTACCTCAGAGGCTGAGGGTATTGGGGGGGGGGAGTTATGCTTGTTAAAGTAATTGCTACTATACCATTGATATAATCTATTCATTCCATAACCAAGAACCAGCATGAATAGTTACTCTATTGGATTCCCATAGCATTGCAAAAGGATTGTATGAATAAGCCAATTAGTGCAACCCAACTCATAGGCAAGTTTGTTCCTAGTATAGCTAGTATCACAGATGACAAGTGTAGTTAGGCACCCACATTTCTTGCCCACAGTACATCTGTTGTAATGCATAATTGTCACTCTCATAATTTCTGAATGAGTAGCAGTATATGTTTTCTTTTAACTATGTTACTGAAAAATGTAAACCTGAATTGGTATATTTGATGCATCTGTGTATGTGTACTTAGACTGACATTGTACTAAAATGTGTACAGTAAAATTGTAAAGAATCTGACACCCGTTTTTAGAACCATCTATCAGAAGAAAATGCCTGAACAATTAATTTAAAAACTTTCTGCCTGCCATGTGGATTTTATAGAGAACAAAAAGCTTTACCATTGACCTGTCCCTTATCCATCAAATGCTTTGATTTATAATTCAATCATGAATATTACACTGGCCTTTTTAAGATTTATTTCTCCAGACTGCACAATATTGTCTGGTTTCTTGTTACAGTTTCTGTTGTACTAAAGAAATAATGGTCTTGTTAATTCTGTAAACATTACCATTGCAACTTAAAATAATGATTTTTTTCATAAAAATCCATGTTGCTATTAAGTGATTTGTTTTTATAGGCTTACCATTCATATATCCAAATAATGCATTGTTGATTTGATTACAGTTTTACTTTTCATGCATGCCAACAGATCAGGAATATATTCTGGATTTCAGAAGATTTTCACATACAGTCAAAATTCATAAGAATTCCACAAGGTAAAGTAGGAATCCTATATTCATTTGGAACAATATACACATTAAAATTGCCCTTTCCAAAACTGAACAGAAATGGCCTAATTTGCTATCTGCAAATGATGAGTTAGTGGTGTTATTTCAAACCAATCCTGTCACAAAGCTGCATGTCTGCTTGAAAATTATCTTAGCTACATGAATGCTGTAAATATACCCAATGACTTGTTCTGAATCCAGGGACAAATCCTATTGCTGAAATAGATGGCTTAGTGGTTTACAAGTCAGGATACTTCAAATATCTATGTATTTTTATAGTTTGCATTGATAAAACAGGAAGTAGTAATAGTTTGTATTAAGAAAATAGGAAGACAGAGTTTAGTAATGTTAATGTAGACTGTCAGCAACTCCCCAAAGCTTCAAATATTTTCAGTTTTCCCTGGAGAAACCAGGGCTTGAAGCTTGAGTCTTCTAATATGTTTGCTCTCCACCACAGCTTTTTGTAGGCTTTTCATGTAGCCAAGGAGCCATGTGGACTCCCATACAAACTTGTATGTATTCTTTTTACTACTAAGGAACTGAGAGGTAAGAGTTAGTTTAAATTCTCACAGAAAGTTTTCAAAGGAGAAGAAGGGGATCCAGGTGGTCTGGTATGAGTATCAGATGCCATGAAGGCAATACAGATGGAATTAAATATCATTGCAGAGTGTTTTTGGATTAAACAATGGAGAAACTTGCTGGCACCTGATGACAATATTGGTTAAACAGTTCTAATGGCTGTTGAAGATGGTTTGTTGGTCTGTTAGTTTTGGGATTGTGTTATAAAATAGAATGAACATTTTGTACTTGCAAGAATCTGTGGGATGCTGACTGTAAGCCAATCATTCCCCAAAACACTTGAGATCACAATCCAGGGGAAGAAGAGTGATGAAAAGGAAAAGTTCCATGGAATACTCTTCCAAAAGACCATGAGCCAAAAGATAAGTGGAAGTACAGAAGATCAAATTTGCCTGGGGATCAATAGCCAACCCAAGGTTATTTGACATGTCCTCAAACTTAGAAAGATTCGCCTCTGCCAGTTCATTTGGTAAGCCTCTTCCTTAAGCTTGGATATATAAGAAAACGTAGTCCTAGTAATTAGCGCAATTTAGGAGTACCAGGAATTCATATAAGATAGGGTCAGATCATGATGTATTAAGATATATTTATTTAGAATCTTTTTGAGATCAAAAGCTAACCTACAGGGAAAAATGGGTGAAATGTTATGCTTGGTTAGATAAGGGGAATAAATTTCCCACATAAAGGAAGTAAGATTACAATGTCTACTTACTGCCAAAAAGGAATAAATTAGCAATGTTGGAACCAGAAAAGTGAAAATGATTGGTTGCTCCAATAGACCTGGGTTGATGCCCAAACTGCTTCTTTCTGAATAATAATAAAAAAGGGGAGAACTAGAAAGTTATTTCAATCAGATCCTGGAACCTCTAAATATGTCCTAGCACAAGTCTTCTGCATACATGGCCAAAAAGACTCCACTGAGATATGACCCATCATTATAGAACAAGGGGTCTGAATGTATGAATTAAAACAAAATCATTTTTGACTGGCTTGTATGTCTATGTGTGTATTCACTCAACAATAAGTATTATTACAATGTTTATTACTGGTTATTCCAGAGTGGACTCTTGATAAAATCTTTGGTGATTTGTGACTTATTACAAAAGCCTGCATCTAAGATCATGTAAGATGGCTCCTCATAATCAGAATGGTGCTAAAATAATGGAATGCACATTGTAACATCTGCTCTTTTGTGCTTGTGACACAAAGTCACAATATACATTTAGTCATTTGCCCCATGAATTCCCATAACTCTCTATAATAATTATACTCTCTGCCTATTTCCAACTTAATACTAATGCTAATGCTAAAATGGCACTAATTTAATCTTGATTTGATTTAGCTAATATTTTTGGTTCATTTTAATTAGCTTCATAGTGATATTTGGATTTTTAGATGAAAGATTCATTTGTTCAGAGAGTTTAGTCTTTTAAATTTTATTGTTAGAGTGCTATAAATATTTTATGGATATATTTCTATTATAAAATATTATAATTGTATTTTTATCTTATAAAATTAAATATTTTAAGTATTAACAGCTCAGAGTTAATGATTATTTCTGTATCTTCAATGCTGCCTAAAGTCCCTCAAAATATGGCATTTTTTACATATTTTTATTTAATATTAATGCTAGTTTCTCAATTTAGATCTTTTCTTCCGAAATGGAAAAGATTTAGACAAAGCTGCTACTAAACAAGAGACTCATTTGTCAAAGTTGTGTCAAGAGTTGGCATCAATTGTCATTTGATAAGGCCCAAGTCCCAACAGATGTGGCCAATCAAATCTCAGAACTCACTATATTACTGCTACTCCTTACCTGTTATTTCACCTAACTTCTAGATTTTAACATTCCAAAATGGGGGGCAAGGAAGCAATGATGGGACCAAGAAGGAAGATTTCCTGTCTCCAAAAAAAAATTTCTTTCTTTGTCTATGTAATACTGCTGTTATGCGTAGAGGGCCAAGGCAATATGACAGGAATTAGAAACAGTGCAAAGGAAGACACTCAGAATGGGACCAAGAGGTATTTGAATACCATTGTCAGACAACGGTCCTCAATTGTAAAGTGTCTATTTTATCCAAGGATGAAGAAGAAACTGATATGATTTGTATTTCAAGACAATTGAAATTACGGTAACCCACACATTTCTAAAACTAATATAATGTAGGAGATGACCAGGTTGAGCTTGAGGGAGGGGTCAAACATGTCATAAGTCACGACTCCCTGTGTGCATACAAGAGATCTAAGTCCAGCCCACCTTGAATGCTTCTCTTATCTCCCACTCATTTCCCTTGACTCCCAGTTGGTCAGATCCTTGTAGAGACCTTAAGTTTTCAATAAATCTTTATATTCATTTGAACTGCCTGTATCTCCCCAGCACTTGACATATACAAACTGAAACACGATTAATGCATTCCAGATTTTTTGGTATGATCTTGTATTGCATTTCTCTGAATTTTCTGATTTGGTCTTCTTTTGTATGTAATATAATCATGAGAGAAATTTATAGAAAAAAGATGAGCATTGGGGAAATTTGCATCACAGATTTTTTTTAAAAAAAGAATCATAAAATATATATTTTTTTTTCAGGCAGATAAAATATTCCTGAAATGGCTATACATCAGGGGTGTCAAACTGCCAGCCTATGGGCGAGATGCATCACACAGAAGCCACGCCCACTCCAGCTCCGGCAAGGGGAAAAAAGTTGTGATATGTCAAAACACATCACATGACATGGTGAGTTTGACACCCCTGCTATACATGTTTATACAAACATTTTAAAAACACAGTGTTAAACAGATATAGAGGGGATAGAAGAAAGTTGTGCTTGAAAAAGATAGCCATATTCTAAGAAGTAAAGTGATAAAATTGACTGCTCCTATAGGTAAATGTGGGGCTGAATTTGCTCATCAGCAGTTAGCATTAGGACAGCAGATTTAGTCAAATAAGTAATATGGGGGAGAACGGGAGTATGCAAAGTATTTCTATGTAAATGATTCTGAATTTGAGTATGTACATATAGGTCAGCATATAGAAACAATTTTGGTTCTCTCTCCTTTTTTTGACAGTAATATTTTTGTAGTATTATTTTTCCATCCTGCCCCTCCACACACACACACACACACACACACACACACACACACCTAATCCCAGGCCATTTATAGTAAATTATGGCTTCTTGCCAAATAAAGCATGGACTCCTGCCTATAATTAAAGAAGGTTTGCACTTTTCTGTCACTTCGATGTTCTTTGGGATAATATTATCCTGCCAGCCACTCTTCTTCCAAGCCTAAGTAGGAAAATTTTGAAGATCATATCTGGAACATACACAATTTGAAATATACATCCATTTGTGCTATTCTCTTCATTTTATTTTTCTCCATTATCAATGGATTGAGATCTTCACATGAAGTAGACATTGATCTATTTGCATGAATACATTTAGAAAACCAGTGTGCATTATTTTACTAGTGTACAACTGTACTCCTGTACATTGTTAAGTCATTATATAAAAGTGTCTTGATTTTAATTTACAGACTTTCTTTAAGATTAAGGGGCGAGACTTTTCAGTGCTGCATGTCAGTAATGAGAGAAGAAAAAAACAGGATGGAAGGAAAAGCAGCAGAAAAAGCATCCATAATTAGTCCAATGTGGTCGTTTCTAACATATCACTTCAATTTTTAGAAATAAAACTAGATAATTGAGAATATAGAGGTCTAGATTATACATTCAATTATGACATTATTGGAAGTTTTCAAAGTAAAATCTAGGAAGTTTCAAGCAAATGCAACCCATGAGTGGGCAGAAGTAGTATGAGGATCACAAAAGAAGCTAAAAAGTAAGACCTGCAGAGAAATTGCAGACATACTAAAGTCAGAAAGTTTCTATTGATCAAACAAGGCTCCAGATACCACTTCCTATCCAGGAGAAATTAAAGGTCATATCAGACAGATGAAGTTAGACAAATGAAGTTAGAATATTTCATTGAAAGCATATCTTCATTTACTGTTTAAGCTGCTTATGTCCTATGTTCATTTGGGCTTGAATCTAAGCCAGGTTAGGAAAATCTTGTCCAGACTGAGTCGTTTTTTTAACAGATCACAAAATATCCAGCCCAGACTGCATGGTACCACATCTTCTTACTGGGCAGTTCTGCTATGCGGTCCAATTTTTCTGTTCCAGGAAAGCAATGTATTTACATATTTATATACACAACATTAAAGCATCATGATGCATTAAAGCATCATGATGGCCCAGGGGGAGGAGACGGGAGCAGGTCTTGAGATGGTTGTATGGGAGGAGTTTGACTCTGTTGCTCCTGAAGATGTGGACAGGGTCTTGGGGAGGCTGAATGCAACCACATGTTTATTAGATCCGTGTCCCTCCTGGCTGGTACTGGCAGCTCGGGAGGGGACACGAGCCTGGTTCCAGGGAATTGTTAACGCTTCNGGAAGATCTAGTCCACGACTCGGCGGAAAATCAGGCGGCGGCCTGGGAGACAACTGCCGCCGCAGCATTGGACCGAGTCGTGCCTTTGCGGCCTCTGACCCGACGTGGATCTCGACCATCTCCTTGGTTTACCGAGGGGCTGAGAGAGATGAAACGTCGGAAAAGACGCCTAGAGAGCAGTTGGAGGGCCAGCCGAACCAAATCCGACCGAGCACAGGTAAGGATACATCTTAGATCCTACCTTGTGGCAATGAGGGAGGCTAGGACTAACTACTATGCCTCACTCATTGCGTCATCAGATAATCGCCCGGCCGCCCTCTTCAGGGTGACCCGCTCTCTCCTTCAATTGGAGGGGGGAGACCCCCTGGAGGGGAGGGCAGAGGATTTTGCGCAGTATCTGTATGACAAAGTCGCTCGGATCCGAGAAGGCTTAGACTCCGACTGGTTGGCCCAGGGGGAGGACACGGGAGCAGGTCTTGAGATGGTTGTATGGGAGGAGTTTGACTCTGTTGCTCCTGAAGATGTGGACAGGGTCTTGGGGAGGCTGAATGCAACCACATGTTTATTAGATCCGTGTCCCTCCTGGCTGGTACTGGCAGCTCGGGAGGAGACACGAGCCTGGTTCCAGGGAATTGTTAACGCTTCTTTGCGGGAGGGTGTCTTCCCGGCGGCCCTAAAGGAGGCCGTGGTGAGGCCCCTCCTCAAGAAGCCTTCCCTGGACCCAGACGAGTTGGCCAACTATCGCCCGGTCTCCAACCTTCGCTTTGCAGCGAAGGTTGTTGAGAGTGTGGTTGCACAGCAGTTCCCTCGGCACCTGGATGAAACAGACTATCTAGACCCATACCAGTCGGGCTTCAGGCCGGGATACAGCACAGAAACGGCATTGGTCACGTTGGTAAATGATCTCTGGAGGGCCCGGGACAGGGGTTATTCCTCTGTCCTTGTGCTTTTGGACCTCTCAGCGGCTTTTGATACTGTGGACCACGGTATCATGCTGCGGCGTCTCGGTGAGTTAGGAGTGGGAGGCACTGTTATGTGGTGGTTCTCCTCCTTCCTCACCGACCGTACGCAGTCTGTATTGGCAGGGGGACAGAGGTCGACTCCTAGGCCCCTAACTTGTGGGGTGCCTCAGGGGTCGGTCCTCTCTCCCCTATTGTTCAATATTTATGTGAAGCNCACCCTCTGGAACGAACTACCCCCCGAGATTCAGATGATTCCGGATCTCTTAACCTTCCGCCGCGCCCTCAAGACATGGCTTTTTCAGCAAGCGGGACTGACCTAGGGTGAATTTTTAAATAGGGACAATTTTTAATGATTTTAAACAAGACACAGCTACAAATATTTGGTTTTTAATTGGCTTTTATAGGGAAATGTTCTGTATTGTTTTTAATATGCTGTGAGCCGCCCTGAGTCCCATGGGGGAGAAGGGCGGCATATAAGTCTTATAATAATAATAATAATAATAATAATAATAATATAGGAATCACAAATAGGTTTTGTAAAATCTTTTCTTACTACCCTATTTCTTCTTAAGTCTTTTAGACCCACTCTTGGCATAAGTATTATAACAGCACAATCTTGCCCTATAAGGAGAAAGTTGCTGGTTTAAAACTATTTTTTTCTTTTTCTGGATTTTCCATTTTTCCTTTCCTTTTCCTTTTTCCTTTCTTTATACACTTAAGTTCTCTAAGGCAATTTAAGGCTACCAGACACCTGGCTATCATCTCCCAAATGTCTCACTTATTATTTGAGCTATTTGGGAATTAAAGATACAAATTTTCTAGCTCTATAGAAAATGTAGAAGAGAGAATCTCTTAAGTTTCTACCAGGTTTGAAACCAGAACCTTCTAATTACAAAGCAAGAACAATAACCACTGTGCCATCTAGGTTTTGGGAGGAGTTAGAAAACTTGGTGTACACTGACTCAATGGAACAGATTTTTTTTTCTTCAGCAATGTGGCAAATGAACTGGTGAGGTTAGCCTACAACAAACTGAAGCATGGTATCCAAAATGGATAGGACCACTTGAGGCAATATAACAGACCGAAAGGTATTTTGGAAATGGAGCAGAATAATATACACTTAGGTTACTTTGACAGTTACTGGGGGATTAATAGAGGATGACATCATCTGCTTGTACCCCCCAGAAATGACACTGGAGAGAGGGCATCTGGCAGCACAGATAAGCCCTGAGAAACTGCAGTCATACAGTTTACAGAACATAAATCAATAATTCTCGATAAAGTCCCAAATCTTTAGATTCCATGGCTTCTGAAACTGAAGTATTTCTGGAATTTTATTAAGTATATCTTATAGTGTAAGGAATAGGGTGATGAAAAGAGTTAAATACAGAGTTCACAATCTTGTACACAGTTTAGTAGATCTTATAAACAAAACATGACATAAAATGGAATGAAACTGTCATTTTGAGGCTAAACCAGTCATTCCGTAAGTGGTGACAAGAAAAGGGAATAACGAGGGGACATTTAACTTTATATACTTCTTTTCTCTTATAATCTCAATAGGCATGCTATTATTAACTGCCTGGAGGACAAATATCAAAAGGTAAAAAAAAATGAAGCTTTTAAAGTGAGAACAAGAGCTAGTTTTAATAGTAGCCTTGTACTGCCTTGATTATTCAGTTATCTTTTTAAAATATTCCTTGGCCTTGTATTCTGGTTCTGTCTTCCAGCATTTATATAGGGTTTTTTTTATATTCTTACCCATTACATGACACCACATTTAAGCTTTTTGATTAAAAGGGAAGAGATTGCCAATCATACATTTCTGTGTGGAAAAAAATTCCAGTAGCAGGCCGGGTGAATGTAATGATTTCAAATTTGTTTATCTCACCCTGGCCCTTTAAACAAAGCAGCAGGATAGATCAGGTTGGCAGCTGGATCATATCACATGCCACCCCTGTGATTACAGAAGCTAAATAGAAGTAACAGAAAGAAAGAAACATTTTCTCCCAGTTCTTCTCTCTCTGGATTTCTGCAGTTCCTGGGGCAGAGTTGGTTAAAGACAGGAATCGATTACACTTAGCTCCAGAGAACACAATCATACTTCTTCAGTTTACAATCCTCTGCTAATTATAAAAGTACCCTGACTTGATCTGCAGGCAACTCAGCATTTTAAAGATGTCAATTAATCTTCAAGCACCTCCTAGTTGAAATTATACTCTATGGTGCCTCTGACAATTATAAGCACATCAACATCATTTACAGTTTTTCTCTTATAATGTGAAGCCCCAAGGAAGGGTTAGATCAAATCTACATGCTGCCCTTAAACTATAGCCATATCAATGGGGGTGTGAAACTCTGCCAAACACAATAAGAAATCTATTAAATTCATATCCCTGTTGCCACAAACAGTTATTTTTCCTACTGGCCTGCTGGTTCTTTCAGTTTCATCATGAAGCAGACCCAGATGGTTTACATGGTGTGCTATACAGAAATCATTTTATTGTATTTGGCTCTATCCAGAATAATGCACTTAAGCATTGATGGGTTTTTTCAGATCATTTTCCTGTTGGAATATTCATTCATTTGTTCAGATAAAATGGCTTGTTCAATTTAAGAAAGCCAGTATGGTAGAATCATAAAGGGATTGGACTAGAAGTTAGATCTGTGTTGTAGACCACTGCTTAACCTCAGCAGCTTTAAGATGTCTGGAGTGTCAGAGGCTGGGGAATTCTGGGAGTTGAAATCCATACATTTTAAAGTTGCTAAGGTTGAGTAACATTGGTTTAGACCAGGGTCCCCTAGCCCCGGTCCGTGGACCAGCACCAGGCCGTGGCATGCCAGAAACCGGTCCATGCAAACAAGCAAAGCCCCATCCATGGGATGCAGGCAGTACATGAAACCACGCCCCTTCCAGTTCACAGAAAAAGTTCTCTCCACAGATCTGGTCCCTGGTTCTCAAAAGGTTGGGGATCTTTGGTTTAAACCACTTTAAGCTGTCAGGGTTTTCTACCTTTTGGCCAGTTACTCTCTCTCAACCTTATAAACACACCTTATAAAACTCTGCCCTAAGGAGTAGCCTCTTTCCACACAGACAACCTCAACCTTATTTGCTTTTTGGCAGCCATAAAGACCTGGTCATTTTCAGACATTGGAGTCAGGCTATTAGATTGGGAACTTCGACATGACTGTACAATGTAGGTGTTATGTATTTTTAATGAGAGAGCCTCAACTTTACTTTGCTATAGTTTTATTGTATTTATATGGTATGTTCACTGCAAGACGTTTTTCAGTTAGATAAGTGAATTATTCACATATAAACACATAGTTTATCCAAATAATTTGCTTCTTCCAAAGTTGGCAGAATTGGTTTCAGGACCCAAGTATTTTTACATTGTAGTAGGTTTTACAAGTATGTTTACATACATCAACATTTAGAATCTTTGATGTATGTGTTCATAGATGCACATTGGAAATCTTTGATTTGCAGTTGCTATTCAAGCTATTCAATCAATATGTTTTCTTTCTGCCTGATTACTGAGGCACTCATAATGTTCACTGTGCTATTAAAATCTATTGACCTTTTACCCATTTAAGTCAGACCAGCAAATTTTGATCTAGATATTATTGAGAAAATTAAATGTCATGATACACCTAGAATTACAACACCACTGGGTGTTTAATTAAAACACACATACAGAGATGTAGGAAATAAATCCACTTAGTTGATATTAGAGCAGGGAGAGAGGAGGGAAGGACAATCTATTCTAACAAAACCAGAATATCAGATTCAAGGAGGGCACTGGAAAGATTTTTTTTATCTCCTCCAAAATAGATTGAGTCTTGCCCAAGGAGCTCTGAAATGAAATGAGTTACTTTAATATGTTCAAACCTTCTTTAGAAAGTTTTTATAATTTCCTAACTGGCTAGATGAAGCATTTCTGAACTTCAGCCAAGGTTTCTCAAAAAAAAAAAAAATGCAGTGGAAAGGACTAGAAGGTGAAGTACTATTAAAACTAACAGCTATAGCTTCCAACCACAAAATTATATTGCCAGGACTCTACAATGACAATGCCCTAGGGATATATTGAAATAATGTATTGGTAGTTATTTTCCTCTTTTCAGTCCTCCTTAGAACTTAACTTTTAGGAGCACCAGTGATGGTTGTAGAACTTCGCTTTGCTGCTGTTTCTTATTTTAATCCAGACTATTTTTCCCCAGATTTATTTTCTAAAATCTGGCCCCTTGTACCCTTATATATGTATTTGATATTTGAGCTCACAAACGATAACACTGAATTTTCAAGAAAATTCTCCTTTAAAAACAAGGAAACCAAACTTCAAAGAAAGCATCCTCATTTAATATCCAGATCCTTCTTTTCATACAACAAAATCTGGCATTTTACTAGTATCTGACACTGTTAATGTTTTTATAAGCCATTAGAATGTTCTTGATGCAAGCAAAGTGCAGCAGAAATGGCATGTTTTATATTTATTTACTTTTGTTTAAAACATTTATTTAGCCACCCGTCTTACAATCAACTATGTGCAGCTCTCATACTCTTAAATATCTGTAAGTACTGTATTATAGAAGAATCTAGGAAAAATATAGAAGATCAGAAAATAATTTTGTTGCTCCATGAACAAACTCACAAATTCTAATGTCTGCTTTTGTTTGTATGTAATTGTTAATCATCAAACATATTTACTGTTGTTCTGATCTCTCACACCACTCTGTCTCCAGTTTATGTTTCTAAAGTTCTGGTACAATCCCCAGGCAAAGTTTGAATGCAGGAATGATCCAGAGAGCCTCACCTTGTTGCTGTAGACCAGAAAATAAAAATGTGTAGTTCCTATCCCAGGTGTATCATCCATTTTAAAATTTCTCAGATATGCCATTAAATTTAAGCAGTAATTTGCCAAGGGACCTTTTCCTGTATAATAGGAATTTCCTTTCTTCTCTTCCATTATCTATCTATCTATCTATCTATCTATCTATCTATCTATCTATCTATCTATCTATCTATCCACCCACCCACCCACCCACCCACCCACTCACTCACCCAGGCATGTCCTGGATTAACTTCTGGGAAGCTTAAAACAGCTTAAATACTGTGCGGAACCTTTAAATTATCAGGTCTTTGGTAGAGGACCCAAGTCTGAGGAAGACACATAGCACTCATAGAGGTGAGAAGGGATGATTTTTATATGCACAAGCACACAAACAAATCTACTCTGTGAATTACTATCTATCTAAAATTCATCAGGGATGAATGACATGTGGAAAGATGAAGAGCTCCATTCTACTAGGCATGCTTGTTTTATTGGCAGGAATACACTATGGAACACCATCTTAGTTTCTATATTCTGAAGACTTTCCAAAATATATGCAAGATTTTGACTACAACATTGGTGTTCTATTACCCAACAGCATTTTTGGTACCATGCCTAGATATCCATTCTGCTAGGACATTTAAGTATCCATCTATCTGAAATACATACATGTTCTTAAGAAGTGAGGAGGAAGGCTTTGGACATCTATCATAAACTTGGCAAACACTACAGTCCTGAAACAGCATTTTGAAACTCTGTACCATAACAAATCTTCTCCTATATATTATCTCACAGGAAGCAACACATGATAAATCCTTAGCACAATGCATTTTCCCTCCTCCGCCTACTCCCCACTTCAGAAAGATTTAACATCTAATTCAGGTTTTGACGAGCTGCTTCATCACCACAGAAACACCACTGATCTCTGTCGGAACCTTATAGCCTTGGACAGAACAAACTGAAAGAGGGAAGGCAAAAAAAAAAAATTGGCCATCGGTAATGATAAATAAATACATTACAGGATACAACTCTGGGGAATGGAGACTGACACTGACTGAGCACTATGACCTCCATGCAATTGCCAAGCTTCAGTCATTTAACAACAACAACAACAAAACCCTTTGTTTTTGCTTGCCTACTTCTTAATGTCAATTTCTGAAAGTGCAAACATGGGATAGAAAAGAATGTCTGGCTACCTTCATCTGCAAAGCTTTGCACTTTGGACTTGACACAATCATTTGTTTCCTTTGCCTAGTCAAAATCTCTTTCTCATTCTCCTTTTCTCTCTCTCTCTCTCTTTTAAAAGGTATTTTGAAGCTATCAAAAATAAATCTAGATTCTATCTTGGATCTGTAAACCTCATTAAAATATTCTACTTAGAAGCAAATCCTTGGCTATATTTTATGATGGGATATTTTGATGCTAATTGGTGGGTTTATTTTGTGAACTGCCCCAGAAATGTTTAGGTTAGGTTTAGATTACTACATATCCCTTGTTACTCAAGTTTTGAGATTTGTTCTCAGGTCAACATTTTAGAGACAACTTCTGGCTTGTGAATACTCAATAGTTTCTTTTGCAAGGACAAATGCACAAGAAACGCTGATGGTAACTACTGCACATAGAATTTCCACATGGAATGCCAACAGAAGATTACTGTGGCCACACCATGATTGCTTTGCTGAACAGGAAAGCACATGGTATTGGGAACATCATTTTAAAACAGACATCTGTCATCATTCTTAACACACTTCAATTTTGTTTAGAAAATAAGGAAGAAACTTCATATACACGTGTGCCTCCAATTCATCATCTTAAATCCTCTGACAATATTCCCAGCTCCAATAAGTTTGACAGGTTTTGTAAAATTCTCAGCCCTGGACAATACTGTGACTGTTGCCAGGTCTTATTTCACGATATTATCAAAGTTTTGTGCTACTGAAGACCTAACAGTGTTACTGAGAAGAGACATTAAGCTCCAGTAAAAATAGCTCAGATAGAGACTAAAGCAAAACCATTCCAGTCTGCCAAAATCCTGGAATACATTATGGTATCTGAAAACAATGTTTCAGGGCATACCAACAGGCATGGTAAATTCTCGCTTAGCACCTTTCAAGGCCTCTAAGATAGCAAGCTCAGTTTCCTAGACATACAATAAATGATACCTGAAGGGTTTCCCCTGGATCAAGGTAAAATTAATCTCATTGCTAGAAGAACCTCAGGGCACCAAGCAAAGAGCCACTGTTACCTTAGTAAGCAGGAAAGCTCCAGATATGAGTTTTCTTTTTCTTGGTCTGGAAAGCTTATTTATTTTAGTGAAACTATGATACACATTTATACTTAAAAAAAAGTCTGTACAATATATGCAGCACAATTCAACCATTCCCAAAGACTGAAAGCTTTGTCAGGCTCTCTGTGCCAAGAGGGTCAATAGGACTTATACTGAGTCATCCCCTCCCCTTTTTGTCCTTGGCCAGAATTTGGGCATCAGCTATTACTTCCATAGAACAAAGCATCATGGTTGAGACTGTCTTTCTTTTTTAATAATTAGTTTCAGTTTACACAATTAATTGCAGATTTAAGGGATGCAGGTATTTGGAGATCTAAAGCCTCAAAATGAATGTGCTTATATTATTTGAAGAGGGGCATTACTTGAATAATTTGCAAGGATAACTTAGAAGAGTATAGAATCCCTGGCATAAACTTCAGGCTTTACCAATCTTCAAGAAATTGGGTCAATTGGTATATGGAAGAAGATTCTGAGCTCCCACCATAAGAAGTAACACTTCTTATGGTGTTACTGTTTAGTGAGAAAGAACAGGACTGCAATAATATATCACTGAAATGTTAAAAGGTT
Source organism: Protobothrops mucrosquamatus (assembly GCF_001527695.2). Taxonomy (NCBI): domain Eukaryota; kingdom Metazoa; phylum Chordata; class Lepidosauria; order Squamata; family Viperidae; genus Protobothrops; species Protobothrops mucrosquamatus. The sequence goes on from NW_015386490.1 coordinate 379,912, forward strand.
GTCTTGGCAAGTGTAGTAGAATACATATGTGAATACACTAATTTTTGAATTGTGGGTTTAATTCATGAGAACAAGACTACACCAACTATATCTGCACAAATGATTGATGGACTTTGCTAATGTGGTAATAATTCTATACTGACTCTAAGATGGCATTATGGTTTTAAAGCATTTCAGATTGTTCCTCAAACCACTCAAAAGAAAATATGTGACATTTAAATTTATAATGCAAAGAAATCTATTAGGAACTGTCAATATTTTTAGTAGGAATATCTAATTACTGTAACTTGCTACAGGCAATTTTGTTAAATTTTACATAAATGGCTAAATATTCCTGAAAATTTTAATGCATTATTAAAGGGGTAATCATTTAGTTAGTGCTTGTGTAATTTTGTATGAATTACATGACAGCTAAATTCATCATCTTTATGCCCACTAAATTTTGGGAAGTTAATTCTATGCAATTATTACACATATATGAAGTTAAACAAAGACTGAAATGTCGTCCCACTTTTCTTTGTTTAAAAATGATAATAATTGTTTAAGGCTGAAGCCATGATTTGATACTATGCTTGAATCCAGGTTCTTTAGTCATGGTAACTGGCCATACACTTTCACACCAAATCATATATAAGTAGTCAGTGGTGGGATTCAGCTGGTTCGCACCACTTTGGCAGAACTGGTAGGTAATTTTTTGTTGCCCAGGCCCAGAATGGACTGGAGTGGAAGCAGCATCCACACAGAGAACCGGTTGTTCACATATTTGAATCCCACCACTGTAAGTAGTCTTTGACTTACAACGTGGTTGAGGTTAAAATGGCACAGAAAAGTGACTTATGACTGGTTTTCATAGTTAATGATTGTTGCAGCATCCCCAGTATCATGTAATCAAAATTTGGGCACTTGGCAATTGACATACATTTATGATAGTTGCACTATCCTGTACTAAGGGCAGATTTTTTGCTGGGGAAAACAGTGAGATCAGGGTTTGATTATCTACCCTTTAAGAGCATTATGATGACTTCTATGTTACAAGAGCATTGTTGAAACTATTATTACTACAAGCAATCCAGAGCATTCACCTTTTATATCCTTTGCATTCCCTATATTTTGTTTTTTGAGTATCATAAAATGTACACCCAGATCTACCCAATGCAAGATCTTGACAAACTCACATCATTATGTGGTCAGTGAATCTGAGGTCATATATCTCTCTTCCTTCCCATTTGGAAGAAGAATCTTCAATTAAGCAAACATTGATCCTCTAATGATTTTTTTCCTTTGCCTATACATGACTGAAGGACTGTGTGGAAATGCTTCAGCCTACCAAGTATATGGAGAATAATTAATTATGCATCTTAGTTGACAGAGGGACCGTTTAAAAATAACTGAATGTAATTTGGTCTCTCTCTCTCTCTCTCTCTCTCAACACTTATGTAGATGGAACATGGTGCAGTATTAAATATTGAAAAAATAATCTAAACATGAGTTACAGAATAAATTGAAACCAAAAGAATGCTGAGATTTTGTTCAGAGTTCCAATCAACCAGCTTTCTTTAGCCCCCATATAGGAAGTTTCATTCTATCTCCACCTGACTCCTTTTCTGTTTTTATTTTTTAAATAATAATCAGCACAGTGTGGCTATAGAACACATTCAGTTCTTGCTGTGCTATTGTTACTTGTGTTTTTATATGTTTTTGTATATGTGGCATCACCATTTAGTGTTGTTCTTAGAATTGTCATTTTTAAGATGTACATAAGCAAATCTAGAGCTTCTCTGGGACATGTTTATTTTCCAATAAGCTTATTTTACCTCCAACTCTATTTACTGTAATGAACATGAGTCTAAATACATCTAAATACATTGGACTAGATGACCTATAAGATCCCTTCCAACTCTGTTATTCTGTTCTAAATACACTAGACCTCTAGTATCTCTGGAAACAATTATGTCATAAAGTTATGGAATGTAATATATAATTTAAAAATGACTAAACAACGCCCATGCTAACTTTATGAGGTAACCCAACATTAAAAAATTGGGGGAAAATTGTGATATTGAAAAATTGGATGGAATTGGGTATATTGACTTGGACCAACTGATAGATGATGAGTTTTTAACATCTACTGTGTTAAGAGATGAATATCCTCCATCAGATGTAACTCAATGGCATTATTTGCAGCTACAGTTGTTAACAATTATCAGATTTTTGAGACACCTGAGATACTAGATCAACTGGCTAAGCCTTTAGAACTAAAAACAACAACCCTACTATTACTTTTTATAGATATTGAGTGGAACAAAAAAAATAATAGAGGGTCCCATGTTGCCCAGAAAATGGGAGTGTTTTAACTTCTATATTAGGAGTGTGAATTACAACTTATATAACAAAAATTAATATTTAGAATTTATTAGTCTCCATTACACTTGTACAAAAAAGAATTGTCTAAGTTCATACATCTTAAAGTTGCTGAGGCTGAGAAACATTGGTCTAGACTGAAAGAATACTAGCAACACAGAGTTCTTGTTTAATTACATTAGTGGTGATCATATTCCTTCCAAGTGGAAGGCTCTGGATAATGCTTTCTATTGCCGCTTTGAAAAACAGACCTGCAGTTATGGCAGTCACATCCTGGCAAACCAGAATCTTAAATCCAAGTAGATTGCTTTGCAGAGGGGTTTAACCTTTAATAAGATTTTTTTTTCTTAATCAGTTCAACATTTGCATTTCAGGCAGTCAAAACAGTTATATATTCCCACAAAAAAAGTAAAAGGCAAGCTGAGGGACAGAGATTTATACCTTTGACTCCAGGGAGAGAATGCTTTCCCTAAGCTTTCCTTTTTACTTCCAATCACAGTACTTTTGGTAGAAAAATAGAATTCTGATTTTTTTTATATAAGAAGGAACTAGTCAGATGTTTTAGGAAAAGATATAGAATTGCAGCATATAAATTTGTATAAATGGAGTAGAAAACAAAGCAAGAGATTCAGATATTTTTGATTCACCATAATTCCATAGTCCTTGCACCTATTTTTCAGAAGTTTTAGGATCATATCCATGCTCCACAAACCAAAATGAGGGACCAGATTTCTTCTCTCTTCTAACTTTCAAGACTCCTTAAAATTTAGCAAGAGTCTTTATCCCCTCAGAAGGAGCAATTATGCATGCAAATTTTATCCCATTCTTCCAAGTTCTAAAAATGATTCTTAAAATAATCTTGAAATGAAAAAGTGCATAATACAGAAATCTCTGAAGATTATTTTCCATTTGACAGATTAAATCCCTCCAAATGCCTGCAAATTTCAATTCTGTCAAAAAATTTAAAACGTTATTGTTCTTTCTCTGTTTAAATCAGTGGGAAAACATGAAGCAACCAGTTTTCTGCAGCTTGGTTTTGAAACCAGAACGGGGTGGGGTGGAAGGGGGTCATGTCTGAAGTCACATCAGCTCAGCCCAGAAATTCCAACTAAATGTCTGAACTAAATCTTCTATTGCAAGGTCCCATGTATGAATAGTGTCAGTGATTTCCTATAACATGTCCAGATCTCTGATAGCAAATATTTGTGCTGGAGTAAAATATGCCTAAAAGTGACAAGTAAGCCTGCTGCATAACTTCTTAATCCTTGTAACATAACCTACATCAACCTTCTTCAACCTGATGGCCTCAACATCCACTGAATCTTCCCGCAGTACAGCAGTAAACTCTACAGACAAAGCTGGTCTTGTTGATTCTCTCTGATTTGCATAACCTGATTGTTAGATAGTTGATAGATAATAAATGGACAGATGGACAGATATATAAGTAACAGACAGCATAAGTAAGTAATAAAGCTCTGCACTAAATTGAATTAAATCATTTTTACATTGTATTTATTTATCTAAATTATACAGCCACTCAAGCAAGTGGATGAAATACTCCAAGATTTAAACAATAAGTATCTATAATCATTACCAAGAACAAAAAACTAAATCATTAAAATCTATAAAAACAGCTAAAACAAAAATAATAGGTGAAGGGATGTTAATAGTAATGGAGCCACCTCAACCAGTTCAGCCATTCTCTGGGATCCCCAGGCCTACTGGCACAACCAATTCTTAACGGATTTTTGGAAGTCTAGAAGTGATGAGGCCATGCTCACTTGCAGGGGTGGGGGAGAAAATTTCACAGTTGGGTGAGCCACAAGAGAAAAGCCAAATGTAGTTCCTTAGATGATAGAAGCTATAACATAGCCATTCTGTTCAATTTAGTGGGGTGGGTGGATGAAATCAGGAAAAGGCCTTTATTTTATTAAACCCATTTCATTGTTGTACAGCAAGCAGTTGAAGATGTGTATGAGTGGGCAGACTACTAGAAAGATCAGCAGAAAGATACCGGGGTGATTAAGGTTGGACCAGTGATTTTAGTTGGCTACCCCAAAGCTAATTAGTGCAGTGTCAGTTGTTCATTTACCTGTTCTTTCAGAATAAAAACAACACAGGCTAAGCAGATACAACATTGGCTTTTATATAATTTGTATAAAACTAGTAGCAAATTTAGCATCTCTAACACCAGTACTTCACTTGCCCTTAAGGCATGTGAAATTAACAGAATAGCAGAGCATGCCAACACCTTCTCTTTATTTTTTAAGCTATAAAAAACCAAGGACAACAGTAGAAAACACATACAAAAATTAGGCCACTTAAAATTCTGTTTGATATAAAATTGCACTAGAATATCTTGGAATAAAACATATTGCCAGTAGTTATCACTGGGCTTTCTTCTGCAGTGATAAACTTATCCAGTGTTGTTACACTAAGTGTATAAGAAATTCTTATTTGTAATATCTCTGAAAGCAGATCTGGCCTTTTAAAAGCAAACACCTATATGACGGCCTAGCTTTATTTACTTGATTCTTACCAACGTTTTCTGCTCTAGTGAGTCCTACATATCACAGTTCAGTATCAATCTTTCTAGATATCTTCATGGTAAGCAGGGAGCACTTGAAGCACCTCCGTCTTAAAGAAGGTAAATTAAAAGATGGAAAACTTGGGACAATATGAATTTGATTAACTACAGCTTCCAGCAGAGTCAGCCAACTTGGCTAATTCTGAGTGAAGCTTGAAGTTTTAATTCAACAACATCTTGAATACCACATATTGATAATATTGCTTGCCCCAGTAGCTGAAGTATACTCATTCAATAAAGTGAATATTTGCATGTAAGCCAAGCTTTTTGTTATTAAGATAAAATGACCCAGTTAGCCATAGGCATCTCTGAGAAGATTGTCCCACATATTTATTCCACATCTTGATTTTTCTGTGTGGAATTGTGAGTAAAGAAACTGTGAAAAATTAAAATTATCTCTTTTACCTCACTCCAGCCCATACATCATAATAGGCACATTGCAACAATTCCAAGCTTCCTCAATTGTAGAAATGACTCTGGGGTCACTTTGAGCCACATTAGATTCAGGTATAAATATCATGTGTCTGCTAAGGCTTCATGATATCACGAGGTCTGTAATGAATGTTGACAAGGTATAGGGAAAGTACAAGCTAGCATTACCAGTTTTTGAACTTCAGTGAGGCCTACACAGTTACAGTTCTACTAAATAAATACACCTCATCAAGAACATCTAAGGATGTGAAGGTATAGAAAATAAAATATAAAAAAATAGTTTTGTCATATGAGGAAAGAGAGGAAAAAAAAACATGTTTTCTTCCCTGTTTCTATATCCATTCCTCTGTTTTCCCCTCAGGATTTTCATCCTTAATAGCACATATTATGGATTCAATAAACCTGAGAAATTTCATTCTTCCCAAAATCGCAAAAAAGCACTTTGAAGGTGTGAGCAATGTTCAGCTTGGTGGGACACAATGTTGTACAAATACATGCTGAACATAAATGAAAAGAACTTGAAATTAAAATAAAAACCTTCAATAACTGGAAGAATGAAGTAATGCTACCAGGTATGTGACTCTTAACAGGCCCAAACTAGATTTCACTCCCTCTTTTTCATATTACTACCAGCTTGATTATATAAATGTTGAGTTTTCATTTTGCATTCCCTTAGCATGTTAATTCTCCAAAGCCCCCATATTATTCTGCTTCATTTGACCTGAATCTGACTTCTTGCATTTCCCAAGCTACTGTTCACTCAGTGGTTAATTAAAAGATTAAGTCTTTGACACAAAGCTTACAACCCTTATTGGCACCCATTAGCCAGCTAGACTAATTCTTCTGAAAACCAAACCACCTTATGTTCTTGGGGTCACAAGTGTAGCTTCAATTCCCTAAATCTTTAGCATTCATTGCTAAGTTAATTCTGTGAAATAAGTCTGCTCTGGGATTTTATAGTTGAATTTAAAAATGGAATGGAAGCAAAATGAAATCTGTTTTGTCTGCATTTTTTTCCAAGGAATCAAGCCAACTTTAAGAAAATACTGCTGTCCTTTGTCTTTCTAAACATCCAGACTATAATGAGCATAGTTTGTAAGGGAGCAACTGAACTGAACAATGCAGGGAGTTGGATTTGATAACCTAAATAACTCATTCCCACTTTATGATTCTAGGACAATGAAAAGATTCTAGTAACTAATATACACATGAACATCAATTTTCATGCACTAATGTAATCTAGATGATTCAGAAGTTCGGTTTGTGCATTGTAGGAAAGGAGTCGTGCTGTTTGCCTCTCAACCTCTAATCATGCTTCTCTGGGGCTGCTTCATCCTTTGATACTTATATCTTGAGAATGGTCTTCTATGAATGAAAATTATTTATAAAGTACATGGAGACTCTGTGCTATTGGAACAGTGTTCTACCATATGCCTGCTGATCATATGGTGCACCTATAGAGTAGAAGATGGATGTAATACTGGAAACAAAAAAAGAGTCTCACTCCTCCATATCAGGTTAATCGTTTTTCACATAAATAAGCTTGATTAGGCCTACAGTATGATCCAGTATGATAATTCACATTAATCTGTTTGTCAAGAATGTGCTATATTCTAGAAAGGAGAAAACAATATCCCAGATTAGACAAACAGTTGTCTAATCTGAAAGTTATATTTCTTCAATTAATTTTTATCTCCAGCCACTAATCCATACCTCTAGTCCACTAGTCCTATTGGTCCATACCTCAGACAGCATAGTATGAAATGGTGTCATTATCTTTATTCCTCTCCTGGGGAATTTCAATACTGTTTCTGAATTTTAAGCTTTCATTGAGGTTAGCAGCTCATGAAGCTGAGCACATTCTCTCCTTCAGCTGATGGATTAGAAACAACAGCCCACGAAGGCCTGACATTGTCTTTCAAAAACATTAGATTACCAACTAGAGAGAAGGCCTACTTTATAGAGCAAGGTATTGCTCTGGGCTTTGCAAAGCAGTTAACCATACGGTTTTCTTACTTTAAAGAGATTGGTCTTTAGAGGTGTGTTTCATCCTAAAGTCTCCCTTTGAAACACCCTCAGAGCAAAGATCAGTATGGGTTGTACTAGAAGGTCTTTTTCACCGCAGTATTTCATTCTAAGGAGTCCTTAGAGCAAGATACCAAGTCTGGCATCTTGCCCGACTGCCATCTTTCTTCCCATGGTTTCCTGAGATAAGGCACCAATCATTTAAGGATTTATTATTCAAAAAATATTCTAGATTTGGCTGGAAACACATTACTAATGAATGAAACAGTGCCACTAAGGATCTCTTACAACTGTCTTGATTTATGTTGGCTAATAAGCAGGAGCCAGCATCACATACTACCAATATTTCTGAACTATCTCTACAGACAACCCTATATAGGATATATTACAGTAAAGTAATCTGGAAGTTACCAAAATATGAATGACAGGAACCAGATCAAATTTTTCATGCCAAGGACATTCCTCTTGAAAACCCAAGCTTTTACACTCAGAAATTGAAACAATTTCCTAGGTGTATGTGAGAGAAAGAAGGCAGAGTTTAATAACAATATATAAAAGTAGCCATTCAGGAATTCTATTTAAGTTAAGAGGAGCTATCATTAAATCCAACCTTTCCCCTCACAAATATAGCATCTGGAATCACTCAGGTTCCAATATATTTCTTTTAATTATTCCAAACTAACCTCCTCCAGTCCTACTACAAGCCCCTAGCTACTTCAGGCAAAGACACTATAATGATTTCAATTAAATCTTGGCCTCTCCCCAACATAACACAAATTAAAAGCATTACTAGGAGATACAGGCTTCATTGGTTGGAAGTGTTATATAAAGAAAAAGGAAAAGTTGCCAAGAGCTTGTTGTCATTTTGCTGGCAGTGGGAGTGGATTAACCCCTTGATGGCTGGTTTGCTCTTCCTGATAAACATTCAAGTCTGTAAGGTTCCATTTCCCTCATTCTTTTTTAGTTGTAAGGTAA
>NW_015386490.1:388576-404180 GCF_001527695.2 Protobothrops mucrosquamatus
CATGGTCAACCTTGAGATCTCTTCCCAGACTCCAGTACACTATAGAGCAACTAGTGAGGCATATGATCATCCCTTCTGTTGACAAGCTATAATTTCTAAATGACCTTAAAAGACAGCTCTATGTAAACTATATAATAATAGTCCAAATGACTTTCCCATGAACAGGGCCTCCCATTCCAGAAATGTTTGAAATTATTGCACAATATAGAATTGATTTTTGAGGTCTCCAAGTTATAAAATAGTTATAATTGGGAGATTGCTAGCCCAACCAAAACTCACAATGGAAGTTCCCGTATTTTTGGGTCAAAAGATCCATAGCCACCATTCAGACCTCTATCATCTCCAGCATTGGAAAAACTTCTTGGCAGACTTACTTAACCAGCTGGAAGTAGAGATGTTCAACAGTATATTATCATACTAATGGATTTTCTCACCTATTATGTAGATGCTAATCAGGAGTACGTAAAGAGTATAGCCATGAGGAATCTTGCAGAACAGGAGCTTATAGCTAGACCTCTTTTTGTCCCATGAACACCAACTGGAACTGGCTTAGAAAAAATAGAAGAACCACTACAACACCATGCCCCACTTCTCAAATTCTGAAGCCAATCCAGAAAGATCCAATGACTGGTGCTAACAAAGGCCACTGAGAGATCATGGTGGTCCTTGATTATACCTCATCTTGATCTCACCAAAATTTATCAAGTAAAATCAATGTTGCCTCAGTATTATATCTAGGTCTGAAATTTGACTAAAAAGGGCCCAGATAATCCATTTTTTTCAGAGCCCTCTGAACCTGGATCTGATCACATTCTCAACAACCTTCTCACCAAAAGGAGGGCTGATTATAGGGTGATAATTATCTAATACCATTGACTGCAGCAACAATTTTCTTTAAGATACTATAAGAGTCTTTAAGTTCATTGCCTTCCTCAAGGATGAATTTTCTATCATGTGGAACTAACTATATATAATCTCCTGGTAAGCAAGGGTGTGTGTGTGTGTGTGTGTGTGTGTCTAATTAATAGGTGGGTACGGTTACAGCTTTACGGAACCTCTGCTCTCCCTTCAGACTAATAGGCTCAAACTTTTTCCCAAATAACCAAGTCACATCATGCCTTAGTCCCCTCTATAAGACCTGCACAATTGAGTCCAACTCAGAGATGATCCAATCAATTTCATCTGACAGATGCCTCAAATAGTCTTCACAGCAGCTTTGCAGGTATTCTTTCATTAACTGATGATTGCTGGATTGCTTTCTGTGAATGCAATAATAATGGAAAAATAGTTACGTTTTGCCACTCCTATCACCACAAGGTAACTTTTAAGGCTCTCATACCCATGCCCAGTCAGGTTTACTCCTCATTTTCCTCCAATAGTACTCTCAGCCATTTCATCTCCTGGAATTCATTTCTTCCTTGGAACTCACTAGCAGAGATAATCTGTATAGGCATTATCCCATCCATTGTATTTAAACTTTCATTCCAAGTAGTGATTAATTTCTCAGTTGAACTACGCATCAAAGATCAGGAACAGCTCATGGCCTCTTAGAAACCCAGCAGTGTCGCTCAGGCATTTGGGATGAGCCAATCAAATAGATCATCTTTCCTTTTGGCTGGGAGTAGATGCAGAGAATATCAAGGATATCAAAGTGATTGGACCATGATTAGAGACTGGTCATAACAGTCCCTACCTCCAGAGCATATTGCCACTGTCCTGAAATCAACCAACCAACCAAAAAACATATTAGGCCCTCAATAATTTTTGATAGGTTCAGGCTATGAACACTCAAGCCACCTCCAATTCTGTACCCAGGGAAAGGAAAATGAAGTTCACTAGTTCCATACAATAACATAGATACTTTAACTTCACCACAAACCTTCCTACAGCATTAAGCATTTCAGGGTCTCACATCCTGTTATCTGCAGAGTAGTATTTCTAAAAGTAACCAGTCTCCATCAGCCGTCCCCTGTGGTCCCAGCTTGTGCCATATTTTAAATATAAGTAGGCATATTTTCTAAGATGGCAGGTTCCTGTCCCCCAGGCCACATCTCACTTATACACTCCAGTCAGTCTTTTCATTTGTTATTAAATTCTGCATGAAGGAAACCTTATTATAGCCTTACTGCTTTCAGTGGCAGTCAAAAACTTGGGCCACCAAAGTCAGTGACTGGACACTATTACAAATTTCAGGGAGTTGGACATGACTCCAATTCTAAAGAAAAGAAGAAATAGGGGTGACATGATAGCAGTATTCCAGTATTTGAGGGGCTGCTACAAAGAAGAGAAGGTCAAATTATTCTCCAAAGCACCAGAGGGCAGGACAAGAAACAATGCTTGGAAACTGATCAAAGAGAGAAGCAACTGGGAATTAAGGAGAAAGTTCCTAACAGTGAGGACAATTAACCAGTGGAACATGCCTTCAGAAATTGTGGGTGCTCCATTACTGGAGGTTTTTAAGAAGAGACTAGACAGTCACTTGTCTGAAATGGTATAGGTTCTCCTGCTTGAGCAGGGGGCTGGTCCCTTACAACTTCTATTCTATTCTATTCTATTCCTTGAGAGCTTAATTTTAAGGTAACAGAATTAGACTGCTTTTTAAAGCCAGGGCATGCTTAGACTGATATGACAGTGTAAGAGCTGAAGCAAAACGTACCTACACAAATCTTTAAAAGCACAAGACAGACTCAGAGAACTGGTTATTTACTATCAAAGAATCACGTGGAACATTCATTCCAAGAGTCAGAAGATGTCTGATAATGTATCATATTTCTCCTGTTTAAGTGAAGGAAAATAGACACAGTTCAAAGTAAGGCTCCAGAAAGTTTAATTTAAGATCCTAATCCCCTGATATTTTAGGGCTTTTTGTTGCTTTTTTTTTTTGCTAGAATAAATTTGGTTAACAAAGCACAGAAGGTTTGTCTCAACTTTTCTACATTTTCTCTGAACACTACTATATCATTTCCACCATGTTTAAGACACTGAATTAAACACATTTAACTTAGTTTTTCCCCTTTCATTCTGTCCCTCTCTCCCCCCCCTCTCTTTCTGCCCCTCCCCCTTTCTCTTTTCAAGATATTTGGTAAAATATGACTTTTCCAGTATCCGGTTGGCTGTATTTCTCAATCTATTGCTCTTCTTCAGCTTTGATAGAAGAGAGATGAAAGTAGGGTGGAATTTCAGAGCCTTTAAGTCTGATCAAGAAGATATACTTCGGCCTGGTGTCAGCAGCCAGCATCGCTCAGTCTTGCCAGACGCCACGAATCAGTAGGGGGTCCACAGCTAACCAACAATACTGCAAAATAATGTTGCTTCTTGCAACCATATTTGCTTTGCCTTGTGTGCAGGTGCAGATATGCTATACCCATGAGATTCAAATAACCTGCTGCTCTGGTAACTAATAGACAAGCTGTGAAAAAGATGACATAAAGGGGAAAGGCCATCACCTAGTAATACAGCATACATTTTACCTTAAAGGCTCAGCCCACTTTAAACTAGAAAAAGGCAATCTATAGAGAACTACATGGCCATCCCCATTTTTGCTTTGAATTGTTTATATTGTAGGTTTTAACCCTTTTGAACTGTCTAGATGCAATGTATGTGTGGGTAGGTATAGAAATCAAATATGTAGTATAAACAAACAGACTATCTGGTTAGTCTTTAGCTGCATTCAGGCAACATGATTACCCTGGATTATTGAATTAACCCATTTTCTGATTTTGCACAACACTTTGAGCCATAATCTAATCAAGTGAGCAATTCACACAACACATTAAACTTCAAACCCTATTCAAGCTTAATTCTAGACTACTACAGTAGGTTGTACAAAGGATTGGTTAGATGTTTACCTAACCAGAATAAACAAGTTGTATAAACATAGGCTGTGAAAAAACATGTCTAACACAAGACAATTCACTATTGCTCATGTCCTCTTAATTCAGTGGTGGAAAACTGTGCTGCCCAAGTCTGTGCTTTGGGGGAAGATTATAGAAATAGTATATTGATGTCACCAGAATTACCAGGATTTCTATTTTAATATTATATTTTATTAAAAATAGTTACATCTCAAGTCTACTGAAACCTGGACACTTACTGGATATCCTGGGGAGCAAAGCAAGAATTTTGCCACCTTCATTTGAAATGTGCTAAATTTTTACAGAAAGGTTATAAAAACAGATTTTGGAGTTACAACCATAAAAACAGATTTTATGACCTTTCTGTAGAAATTTGGCACATTTTAATGAAGGTGGCAAATTTCCTGTAACCTATTGTTATTTTGCAGCCTGTTATCTCCTTATTTCTGTTCACTATGCATTCACACTATTTGTTCAAAATTAGCTCCTGCTTTACTATCGCTGTCCATTTCCTACCCCCCTCCATCCCTTATGTATACACATATTTGCACCTTGAATTGCACCTGGAAGCCAATAGTAACCAATGAAGCACTGCAGAATCAGTTGAGCTGCTATAGTGATGTTGATCCAGCTGGAGCTGGAAAAATTATAGCTTTCTATACTACCTTCAAGGGTAACCTTATAGAGACGAGGTGGCAGTAATCCAAGTGTGAGATAAAAAGATTATGAATTACTGTGACCTAACCCTTCTGGTATCAAACATTCCAGCAAGATCCACAAATTCAGAAATACTCGTGTGCACGTTCCTTCAAAGGAAATGTCACTTCACTCAGAGCTAAAGATGGAAGAATTTTGGACAAACAGAACCTCCATTTTGCTACAATGTGTCACCGCTCAGCCTCCAAACAATGGATCAAGAATTCCATCATACCACCTGCCTGGACAGAGATATAACATTGGATATAATTGTCATATAATGATACCTCACCCTGAATTGACAAATGATCTCTCCCAGAAGTTTCATGTATTGTACATATTAAACAGAACAAGGGAGAGAGTCAAAAGGTACCCCACCTTGGTGTACTCTCAGGCTTGACCTCTATTTCTTCACTAATTACAACCATAACTAATCAGAAGAAAGGATAGGTAATTGTTCCAAAGCAGCACTTTTTATCATTAAGCAATACAAAAAAAAATCAGTTATTTATTGTATTGAACACTGCTGAGAGATAAAGGGGTAGAAGGAAGGATATTATTCTGCCATCTAAGTCTTACAAAAGTGCTTGATACAGTTTCTTTCCATGCTCAGGCCTGAGTCCAATTCTAAGTAACTACTAGATGGCAGCAAAGGGATTCATAGAACTCTTTGCTGTTCTCTAGTGGTAATTCATATTTTTGCAGGTCAGATCTGGTAATCCTATTTGTGCCTGTGATAATGAAAGAGTTTCATCTGCATAGTTTTAAGTGGGCCATTGAGAAGGCTGAGATTCTGCTTATCCATTTAAAAATGAAGCATGATTCTTAACCTGTATATGACTTTGTTGCTTCAAACTAACAAAAGGGATTATTCTGACATGGAGTTTATATCAAACAACCCCTCCCCCTTCCCTGCTTACAAACTATTCAATGCTTTATTTAAGAGTCTCAAAATTACACATCTTTTCTTTCATCTTTATGGTTCTGGTTTGGAAGCCACTTCAGAAGAAGCTGTTTGGATGATGAATTCTTATAAAGAAAACTGTGGTTGCATTTTGATTTCATTGCTTCAATGGTATCTTCTCCTAACATCATTCCTTCATTTCATAAAATAGTATTGCCTTGCTATGCTGCTCCTTATTTTTCAAGCTGTTCAATTAATAGGTTGCACAGTGGCCTCTGTTTTCACAACTTTTTAAATTAAAAAGCATATTTTCCGTTGTTTTGAGCAATTAGTGGCTTCTATAAAGAGGTCTCCATAGCTATATGTTTTTTTTCTTTTAAGAAGACAGCCTAACCTTTATGTCAAAGTGATCCAATTCTCATTAGTTTAAAGTACATGCAAGATAAAAAAAACGATACATTGGGAAAAAGTCAATTTGCTTAATGAAATGAACCAATTATAAAACTTATATCTATAATTATGTTAACCATGCAAGCAACTTATTTTTCCTGTCGGTTTTTTTTTTAATTTTACTCAGTGTTCCACTTTCCTAGATACAAAGATGGAAGCAGTGGTGGGATTCAAATATGTGAACAACCAGTTCTCTGTGTGGATGCCACTTCCGGAAATCCATTCTGGGCCTGGGCAACAAAAAATTAGCTACCGGTTCTGCCTAACTGGTGCGAACTGTCTGAATCCCACCACTGGATGGAAGCCTGCCTTACATCAAAATGGATCTCTGGTTTTCCAACTTCTTGTTCCTCTAATTCTGTTGTTCTATCATATTGTTTGGGTGGTCTCCATTTCTATTTTTTAAAAATATATTTGTTGGTATTCATCTGACCTTATTTTTCTGATGTAGGGGAGGGTACTATTGTTTCTGTCAGGTAACAGTGGGGGATGTGTGTAAGTGATATCACATATATCATGATATTATCCTGGTAATGATATATGATATGCAATGTTTTCAACGCATGCAAATAATTTGCATCATTTGTATAATGAATTTATGACTTACATCATCATTCTGCTGGATGCCAGTGCTGTTACTCTGTAGCTTTCCTGGCTGCTGTTGCTCTATAGCTTTCCAGGTTATTTCTGATGAATAAAGACCCCTGCAAAGAGTTTCTTAAAGATGCCTATCCTTGGGACTGAATGGAGCCATGAGAAGATATAGAAAAGGCATTGATGGATGATTACACAATTGTACAATTAAAAACAAAGATACATGGTCACTCATACAGACACATATGCCTCAGCCCCTTTTTAAATAAAATAAAAGCCAGGCCCCTTAATCATGACAATTCTTTTTTGTTTATGTATTTAAATTGGTACTATTTCAATCAAACAATAAACAATTCTGATGAGAAAGACCCCATGAGATTCCATTGAATTTATGCCAGGAAAACAATAGGTAGAAATGCATGACAAAACGCAACCTTTTCTGTCTTCTTGAGCAGGAATCCCCCAACCTCTGGACCGCAGCCCACCTCTGGGCCTTGAGCCATTTGGAACTGGGCCATGGAAGTGGTAGGTGAGTGTGCATGTGCATCCCTACTTGCACGAACAGTGGGCGAGCATGTGACCGCATGCTCCATTTGTGCGAGCGGCAGAGGCACATGTCTGCCACTCACACAAATGGAATTGCATACCATACACTTACCTGCTGCTTGTGCGGAACCATCCCTTCCCCCTCCCCACTGGTCTGCAAAGCCAAAGAGGTTGGGAAACTCTGCTCTTGAAGGCAAAAGGAGTCCAGCTTCTTCCATAATGGATATTTTGGGCTCTAACCCCTCCCCCCATCTTATGTCTTATATATGATCCCAACAAACTGAACTTCCTTCTCCATCTCCCAAAGTTTCACCAGCAATTCTCAGAAAAGATCAGGAGAAGATCAGTTCCAATACATATCTTCTCTACAGAATATAGAAGCAGTTCAACAGAACAGGAGGCAGCCAACTCTTGACCTCACTATGTAGACCAACCAAAAATTGAACTCCATAAGGTTATTAATATTTGTGCTTTGCTTCGCCGCCTAATTCCATATTCATGTGAATTAGGGTGGTGTTTGCTTGAATCACGTGTGCATACCTTGTTGTTTTAGATTTAAGGCATGTTTTTCTTCTTGTTACTTTGTAATGGATCTCTGTCAATGTCAACTTCCTTATTCTCTATACCAGTGATGGCGAACCTTTTAGAAACCGAGTGCCCAAACTACAACCCAAAACCGACTTATGTATCGTCAGGTGCCGTGTGGGCATGGCCCATTGGGTGGGTTTGGCCAATTGGGTGGGCGTGGCCCATTGGATGGGCGTGGCTGTGGTGAACAGCAGACTGGGTGGGACTAAAAAGTTCAATCAATCAATTTCAACTTTGCGAGATCTTTTTTTTTTCCCGTGAGAAGTTGAAATTGATTGATTGATTGAACTTTTTTTTTTTTTGCACACGGTGGCAGAGGCCTAAAGTGAAAAGGTTTTATAAAACCCAGCTGAAGGCTTAGGACTGGGGCGATGGCGCGCATGCCCACTGAGAGGGTTCTGCATACCACCTGTGGCATGCATGCCATAGGTTCGCCACCACGGCTCTATACCTTCACATCCAATGTTATTTGAATGCCATCAAGCACCCCATTTATCAAACTAACATTTTTTAAAAACCAGGTCTTAAAACTGAACTGAACTGGCTAGATAATAGAAATAAGTAAATAAGAAATAGGTAAATAGCCTGAAAAAGAACAAAAATAAATGCAGAAGATATTTTAGCACAGTAATACCACAGTAATTCACCTAGGTGACAATGAAGTTTAAAGATTATGGGATGGAGAGAAGCTATAACAACTTACTTCAGTCAGTACATGCTTACTTTTTGGATGAAGTCTCTTGTATGGATGATGATATTATCCATTCAATTGAGTCTGACTATTGGTGATTCTATGGACCAGGTCTGCCCATATCTTCCAATCTTGCACTATTTCTGAGTTTTTCTATGTTCCGGCTGGTGTCAGCTTTGACAGTGTCCAGCCACCATATTCTTTAATGGCCTGGTTTCTTTTTACTGCTAACTCTTCCAAATATAATTGATTTTTCCAAGGAATTCCTCCACATGACATGGCCAAGGTAAGTGAGACACAGTTTTGTGATTTTAGTGACATGTCTGGTGTGTTCTTCTTGTATGGAGAGGGCTTTAAACTTTGCCATCACTATCTCCACTATTACCACTTGGGTACACCTAATCTGAAATGAGTAGTTTGCACCTGTAATTAACAAAGCATTAACCCTTTGTGCTTTAGTGAGATATTTATCTTTCCTAATGCAATTATAGGGGCAGTTTGGATCTATTAATAAGATGGGACAGAATGTTTTGCTTGTGGAGCTTTTTTATTTTATTTACTTATTTGCAGCTCAACTTTGGGTTGATTAACTAGTCCTTTGATCTGAGTTATTACTGACTTGCACATTTCATGGCTTAAATTGGTTCTTGTGGCTTTCAGCGAATAAAACCTCAAAACTCTGCAGCTTTTAGTTTGGACCATTAACATGTATAAACAAAGCTGTTTACATTTTTATGACAGCATAAAACCAATGTCAGATTTGATGCTTAAATGGCAGGGAAGGATGAATTAACATAAAAGGCAAAACTTCTATCAGAATGATCCTAGAAAAGAATGTGGTTTACAGTTTACACTAACCTTTTATATTGTGAACTCCGCAGTACTTTTTTTAACACACCCATGAATACACAACAAAAGACACAATACTTTTGTCTAGAAATAACTGCTTGGATAGAAATATTTGAGTTTAGATTTCTTGATTATCCACAAATAAGGCATTCCATATACTTGAATAGCTCTTTCAGATTACAAAAGGATATTATTAATTTTAGAGAAGCATGTAATCAAAACTGAATCCAACACAGCTAGTTGATTACTAAACCAAACAGTCAATTGTTGTTTTGGAACTCTCCTCTAGTTCTTGCATCTTCAAGTCAAGGGACACCTCTTCAGTCTTCCAGTCTGAAATATGGGCAGGAAGCACAAAATTCTATGATACATAAATCATAGCTCAACACCCCAACTTGAGAGATTCATGAGGTTCATATTCATATGTGACATGATTCATGGAAAAGGTCTATGCAGGTGATTCTTATTTAGCATGTGGTGAATTACATTAGCCAGGACACTACAGTTCAATATTTATTTATTTATCAAATGTATTGGCTGCCCATCTTACCATAGGGTACCTTTGGGTGGCACAAATATAATACAATACAAAGTAGTTTTTTGGCTGCTGACAATTGCTAGTCCATTCAGTTCACGCTTGTGCACTCTCCAGACTGCACCACAGGAGACAAACTAGCTCCACAGTATAAGGTTTGACAGCATCCTGCAGCATCATTCAAGGCTTTTCCCACCATCAATGTCCCCTCACATTCGGTCAACTCTGGCCCCAGTTCAATTAGTACTGCTCCTCAAACTGCTGTTTCCCCCCCCCCCACTAAAGTGGTACCTATACTTGCATGTAACATGTTTTTGAACTGTTAGGTGGGCAGAAGCTGAGGCAAGTGATGAGAGTTCACTGCATCACAAATGCTAGGACTTGAACTGCTAGAATACAGATCTTCTCCAGCGTCATTAAGCCACTGAGCCACCGTGCCTCTCAGCCACTGCTCCTGTTCTTAAGTGAAGTGATTCTGATGTAAAGTATGAATTTCTTTCTCAGTATGTTACAACCAACATTTATAGGATATCTTACTAAGCAAAATGAACTGTATATGAACAGTTATCAAATTATGGATATTTAAGGCCAGCATTAATCACTATAAACCAATGGTAGGAAACATGGGTTTCTATTAGATAACATACTCTAATCCTTTCAGCTTGTTTGTCATAATCAGTGGGAATTGATTATGGGAGTTATAATCTAACAATATGTAGAACAAAGTCCTTCTTACAGATTTTCATATGAATGTGATCTTGCAGTTCTGATTCAACATTAAGGATAATAATAATTGTCACATTGCTTTTGAAAAACACAGCAAATCCTATCTGAAATATAATGAATTGAATAAAACTGTTCAAAAAATAGGAATGCCTAATTATAAACAAAGATTGGGTTGAAAATCAAACCTTGAATAGCATAGCACAGCACAGCATAGCACAGCACAGCACAGCACAGCACAGCACAGCGCAGGAAAGGAAAGGAAAGGAAAGGAAAGGAAAGGAAAGGAAAGGAAAGGAAAGGAAAGGAAAGGAAAGGAAAGGAGGTCTTCTAGTCCAGCCCCCTGTTCAAGTGGGAGAACCTATACCATTTCAGACAACTGATTGTCTAGTCTCTTCTTTAAAACCTCCAGTGATGAAGCAACCACAATTTCTGAAAGCAAACTGTTCCACTGGTTAATTGTTCTCACTGTTAGGAACTTTCTCCTTAATTCCAGGTTGCTTCTCTCTTTGATCAGTTTCTAACCATTATTTCTTGTCCTGCCCTCTGGTGCTTTGGTGAATAATTTGACCCCCTCTGGCAGCCCCTCAAATACTGGAATACTGCTTTCATGTCACCCCTGTTTCTTCTTTTCTTTAGACTAGCCAAACCCAAGCCCTGCAGCTTGGGTTCTTCATATGTTTTAGTCTCCAGGCCTTTGATCACCTTAAATGCTCTTCTCTGAACTTTTTCCAAAGTCTCAACATCTTTTTTGTAGTATGGTGACCAAAATTGTTTGCAGTATTCCAGATGTGGTCTTACTAGGGTTTTATAAAGCTGTACTAATACTTCACGTGATCTTGATTCTATGCCTCTGTTTATACAACCCAGGATTGTATTAGCTTTTTTGGCGGCGGCTGCACACTACTGGCTCATAGTCAAGTGATCATCCATTAGGACTCCAAGGTCCCTCTCACATCTCTTTAGTTCAATGCTATGCTGAGCATATCTCACCCCCAAAAAAGGAGGGTGGGAAAAAATTCTTAACATTGTTTTGATGAATCTTATAAACATTCAAGATAATTAGTTTCCAGAAATTCAGAATCCAAGTGGTAACTAGAAAGCTACAGTCTAGCAATACACATTAGCAAATGTACATGAGAATTCATGGAATAAGTTACTTGGAATTCAACATTCATTATAATATTATCAAAAAAGACCCTGAGCTGCAGGATGAGGGACTGGAATATGTAAGGATAAATGTATAGATGAAAATTGGCCAGATTCAGACACAAAAATGTCCTTAAGACCAGTCTGAGCATATATATTTTCTCATCTATCATAATGCTCATCACCTGGTTTTAGCTGTTATACATGTAACAGCTTAAAGTTAGAGCTCAGTTGGGATCTTTGAAAAATAGTGATGCTATTTTTAATGCTATTTTAGGGTTAATTAGAAAGTGATCATTCTGACTGCCCTGATAAGCCAGTTTAGAATAACAAGCTCACTATGATGAAACAGCAGTTTTAACTGGATGTTTGTCAGTTCTGCTCTGTCCATACAACAAATACTTCATGTATCTTTTTTGTTTGATCCAGTTTTTGTGTTTAGCCTCTTTTCCCAGAATCTCAATTTAAATGTTAAATACTGTTACATCCACAAGGTATTAGCAACTCCTGGCAGATAACTCTTTCTTTTGCTTTGAGTTTTAACCTCATTATTAAATAGGTGGCACAGAGCTGAAGCAAGGTAACAATGCCATATTGCTGTTTGTTTGTTTGTTTTCAAACTTGGTATCTTAAAGATGTGCAGGCTTCAGCTCTCAGAATTTCCCTGCTAGTAGGCTGACTAAAGAATTCTGGGAGTTGAAATCCATATATTTTAAAGTTGCCAGGTTTGAAAACATATTGGATGCCATGTTGGACAGTGAATTCAAAATGCCTTAAGCAAACTCTTGTACAGAAGACAACATTTGAGGAATGTTCTTCCATAGTAGTAACAATAGGCATACTACTGAAAATACCAAAGAGGAAGATATTCCTTATAATAGCCTCCCATGAGATTTTAATTGAAGCATAGGAAGCTAGGGAGACTAACTGCTTCTGGGGACATGATGGTATAACCAACCACAGGACGTTCACATGAACATCCCTATGCTATCTCACAATTAAATAAGTACAAGGACATCATATTCCATCTATGAGATTTCTTCTGAGATTCTGTTCTAATTTACTTATTAGTATGTTGTAAATATTTGTAATGGCTTTGAGAATAACCTTGACTAGGAAGAAGAGGAAGATCCACAGTCAAGATCAGATAAAAAAAATCTGAGCCCAAAGCAAGAATGAAATTTAAAAAAGCAACTCATAATTCTCTCTCTCTCCCTCTCCGTCCCTCCCTCCCTCCCCTTCCCCTCTTTCTCTCTCATTCAGAATTGCAAGGTGCTATTACTATAACCTATAATAACAAATGTTTTAGTCTTCTTGACTCTGATGTTCAAGACTAGTTTATCTCATAGGACTGACAATATTGTTGTTTCCTCAAATTATTTTTTGGTACATACAGACACAGATATATGGATCAATACCACTAACTACATTTTTGGATTCTTCTTGAGGTTATGGCAATGACACGATACATTTCAGGTTGCCTGAGGCTAAAAGTAAAACGAATGTGTCTATTGTGGCTTCTTCCAGATATCTTTCTTGGACACTGAAGACAAATGCTGATAATCCTTTATAATCTTATTCTGAATTAATTCACAAATTCATATATCCTTTGATTACAATCAATTCAGTTTTGGGTTCAGCCTCAGGGCTGAACTGCCTGCCTATTATGGCAGGGTTTTGGAGGGAGGCAGATGCTTAGGATATTTTCATTTTTTGTTTTGCAGTAACCAAGACTAAATGCCAATATGAAAGCTAAACAAACAAGGTTTAGAAGGAAGAAGAGAATTTTTAAGCATCTTCCAGGATTGTTCTTTCTGGCTTTTGATATTGAATATATTCTGATTGGGTGAATATCTACATATATTTGGTATCCGGTATTAGTGTTTACATTTTTTAAAATAGCAGTTACATTTGACAACTGACCTACAACAGATGATTTCATTCATGACTTTGATAACTAAAAATAATGCCTTTTAAAAAATGAAAACAGCTACTATTGGAATGCTGTCTTGAAACTCAAAGGTAATTATTCGATATCACCATCATTATGTAAATTGGTAAAAATTTGTAAAAGGCTAAAATTCATTTACCATGAATGATGTTTTCATATATCACTTAATTATGAAAAGAAGAAATTAACAAAAGGAGAAAAAAGCAAGATAAATGGAGGGTGTATACTTAGTATGAATTCTGCAATACTTATAAAAGTATATTGCATATGTAATGCAGCATCTCTGTAACACGCCTGCCTGTACATACAAATTGCAGACAGATATTAATATAAGGAGAACAAAGTTACCAATATGAAACATCAATGTAGATTTTTCTTTACCACTCTCAGTTTCTTATAAAAGTTTACTTTGCATTGCTTTATCTACATTTAACCTCCCACAGGCTCTAGCCCAGTACAAGCCCATGAATTAAATTCATTATTATTCATTATTCAAACACCATCCCTTTGTTTTCTGGAATAGCTTTGTAGCCTGGAGTCAAATGAGCTAAAGTAAAATTATGTGACTTGGCACTGAAAATATATTACTTCAGCTGCCAGAACGGATTTAACAGAATATGTGCACAGTTCGTCACTTCTTCCACAACTGCCTTCATGTGCACAAAGGGGTATGACAGCCCCTGAGTTATGAGGGGCCATTTGAGGAGCTGTGATGGATTAGATTGTATTATGCACTGACTTAAGATCTCATTTCCTGCAACATTCACAAGTGCCTTCTCTATGCCTGAACAGAACCTTATTCTCTCTGATCTAGGAAGATCTTGCTTGTTAGCTAGAGAAGTGATGAACACTTGAGAATGAAATGACATGTATGCCATCATGGTCAAAGATGAGGATGAAACCAATGGTGGGATTCAAATATGTGAACAACCGGTTCTCTGTGTGTATGCCGCTTCCGGAAGTCCATTCTGGGCCTGGACAACAAAAAAATAGCTACCGGTTCTGCCAAAGTGGTGCGAACTGGTTGAATCCCACCACTGGATGAAACCTCTAAATTAGCTTTATAACTTGGAAGAATTAAATATTAAGCTATTGGTCTTCTGATTGCTCTCTTTCAGTTCTAATATTTATTTATTTATTTATTTATTTAGGGAAAAACATGGTTAACAGTTACTTAATTATTCTCTTTGAACATTGGGTATCTCCATCATATAATGAGATGGATTTAGAATTATATAAAAAATTATATAAAAGTGGTTTTCACCATTTCAGTGAATATATGGACATAACATCATAATACCATAATAATATATAATATAAATAATATAATAATATTATAATAGCAGCAACATAATAACAAGGAGCATATTATGTTGCCTTAATCCCACCACACATTTATACCTCAGACTTTGTGTATATTTTATGTCTGTAACCCGCTCCAATACATTTGATGAATGTATAGGGGAAAGCAGAGTTACACCTGCTGGCACACCAAATGACACAGGAAACTATTGACCTTCCCCAAATACATTAATCTTAGTATTAGGAAAAGTCCCTGTTATAGCATGGTCCTGTAGATTGGAAATCTTTCTGCAAAAGAAATCTTTCTACAAGGAAAAGGTTCTGCAAAGTTCTGGTTCTGAGCCCAGAGATTTGGACCTTCTCTAATTCTACAAATGACATCTCTTAGTCATGACTGGAATATGCCATTAACCAGTCTTAGTATAAAATAATTTAAGTCATCCATTATATTTATTTTGTATGTTCTCTATTTTCATCATTTTCTCAATACAAACTTGAACATTTTTGAAAACATGTTTTCCATTCTAAGGTGCCATATTTATTCTACTTTCCTTGCTTTCCTGGAGTCAGTTCCTTTCTGGTGAGGTAGACAGTCATCCCCCAAAAAGGGGGGATAGGAGTTAGAAGGACATGACCAAATGGGATGGATATTTGTGGTTTGACAAAGTTAAGATCAGTGCAGATTTTAAAAGCCATAATGTTAGACATGCCATCTTGAGAATATGGAATAGATACAAACTTAGGCTATGCTCAAAAATACCTCTGTGATTCT
>NW_015386490.1:404799-431228 GCF_001527695.2 Protobothrops mucrosquamatus
AAAAAAATAAACTTACGATATATGGTTTTAGTCGATCAATATACCATTTATTGATGATCAAGCAGATATAGAAAGACAGGACTCATGTTATAACCATAAAGTAAGAAGTAATTTTAAGTTTGGTTCACTCATTCCTACAAAGATATAAGCACTTTAGGTTTGTCGAAGTACTTTTATTGCTCCTCTGAAAGCAACTATGTGGCAACAGTTTTACCTATACATTTTTCTCATCATTTGTTCAAAATGAAGTACACCAGATGATCCATGTGGACATCAGGGACTCAAAGAAGCAATGGGGTGAAAAATTAAAACCAAAGAATAGGCTCTCTTTGCAAAATAATGTGTTGACATGCTGCATGAACAGGTGGTCAATCATTCCAACACGTGATGGAGCATGGAAGAAGCCTACCTGAATAGTTTTAAGTGCAATCAGCTTTCTAAAAGGCTAAATAAAACTGTGATGTGAGTGATGAACCTTGGCTTCATACATTTTATGCTGGCCAGTTTCTGGTTACCCTACTTTGGATTTCTCTGCAGGCACATTCTTCCCAGGGTATGTTCAATGCAGGAATGTAAATTGATGTTCACAATTAACCCCTTCTAGATTTGACACATGCAAATATCAACGCTCTGCTTAAAGACAGCATGGACAGAGATTGGCAGAGAGTCCTTTTTCTCATTTTTTTTTTCTTCCTTCAAGACTGTGTTGAGTCCTGGCAACTTCCTGGACAATTCCTACAATTTTCCTGGCAAGATTTAAGAAGTGTTTGCCATTTAACTCTTCCTAGCATGAGAGAGGGAGTGGCCCAAAGTCACCCAGCTGGCTTTTTTCCTAAGGCAGGACTCAAACTCATGGTCTCTCAGTTTCTAGCCTGGTACCTTTGACCATTACACCAAACTAGATTTATATAACATCATGGAAGAGGGTAATTGTTGGCAGAATATAAAGTCCTTTGAAATCAGTATTTCCCTTACTTCATCTATGATGATTTTGTGTAAGTTCATTCTTGGTGCACATCTGTTTAATCTTTAAAAAAAATTGCATCTGGCATATAAAACCTTTTCCAAGTACATCATCAGAGTCCGGAGTTATACCCATGAGCTGTAATTGTGTTTGCAGCCACAAGTTTTTCACATTTGACAAACAAGTCTTTTTAACAACTTAAAACAAAGATTCAATGCACAAAGAGAAAATGTTTAGCTTGCTTTGCCTTGTGGGGATTTTCAAAGTCCTGTGCTGCTGACTTCATAGAGTTTCCATTCCCATCTTTAGAGGCATGGTTAATCGTGGATGAATAATTGTTTTAGGAAGTGGCCTACGTGGACAAAAAAAGTGATGTTATTGGAAGCCTGCTGAGTAGTGTGTCAATAAGGATTTCAGCATCATTTGCAAGGGGATAACCTTTGCTTTTTCTGGAGCCTGAGAAAAGATGAGCTAAAACCACTTTGTATTAGGAAGATTTCATATATGTCTGCATTGCATAAACTTTGGTGAATCTTTGTGAATATGTTTCATGTAATATTAACTATAATTATATTACTGGAGCATCTTATTAAATAAAAAAGAGCAATATCCAGTTGCAACCTTGGTTATTAGATTTTTATTTCAATTGATTGTCAAGAATACAGTCATTAAGATTCAACATTTATTTAATAGATATATATGGTTACACCATAATACATAAGTCCACATGCAACATCTGATTTTTTAGGAGACATAGTTTAAATAAACTCATTATACAATCATGGTCTACAACCAAGCTAAACAAGGACCTTTGAAAATCACACATGAGTTTAATCAAAGCCTGTCCCTCAAAATGAGCAGAACTTAACCACTGGACTGAGTCATACTCATATTTTGATTTCACAGCTGCAACCAGTGAAGCAAACCCCCTCAGAGAACTTCCCGAGGCCTCAAGCATCTCTTTCTCCCATAGATGAGAATGAAGAAAGCATTTTCTTTGTTTTGAAACATAGTTAATGTTTGCCCACTTCAAAGGAAGAGCCCACCTTTATTTATTGGTCATTTGAAATGAAAGGGATATGTGAGTACTTTCTATGAAATCCATGAGAAACAGTGTAGAAGGCAGGCATTTCCATCTCTTCCCCCCTCCAATTTGAGATTTAAAAAGCTGGAACTTACTATAGCTTAAGGTTTTTGAGGGAACTACTTGAAGAGTACTGCTCAGCACTGGACTTCAGCTCCCAGAATTCTGTAGAATTCCCCAGCCAGCATGAACTCCAGATGCTGAGATGGAAAAACACTATTCTATACAGATTTATAATGACCTATGCATAAACCTATGCTTTGGCCATATTGTATTTTAACTTTAAACAGAAGTGTGTAACCTCAACTCTAGGATTGAATGAAATCTCTGAAAGCCTCCAGGGCTGCCCTTAAAAATGTAAATACTCAAGTTTTTTTTTATTTTTACCTAGAGAAATTTACTCCCCAGTCTACTTTAATTAAACACATTAAATATGTTAAACTGATCAAGGAGAGAAGCAACTTAGAACTAAGGAGAAACTTCCTGACAGTTAGAACAATTAACCAATGGAACAACCTATCTCCAGAAGTGGTAAATGCTCCAACACTGGAAGTTTTTAAGAAGAGACTGGACAGCCGCTTGTCTGAAATGGTGTAGGGTTTCTGCCTGGGCAGGGGGTTGGACTCGATGACCTCCAAGGTCCCTTCCAACTTTATTATTATTATTGTTGTTGTTGTTATTATTATTATTATTATTATTATTATTATTATTATTATTATTATTATTATTATATATGACTATTTCACTTTCAGAGATCCCCATACATCCAGGACATTTTTCATTCCCTCCTTTCTTTCCTCCATATCTTTTCTCTTGGATTTTTTTATGAAATTTGACCCACAATGACTCTTTGAATTCTATACAGAAATCATAAATCCCAAGTGCACATATGTCTCCTCAACAATATAATATATCTGCAAAGAAGGCCAATGACATCAAGCATCAAGAGGAACACAGAGTCTAGATTGTGGGAAGTAATTATCCTCCTCTACTTTGTGGTCATAACTCACTTGGACTATTACATTCAATTTTACACATTCCAGTTTGAAAAATATATTGATAAGCTGGAATAGATCCAGAGAAGGGCAACTAAATTGGTAAAAAGACCAAAAACCAAGACCTACGAAGAATAGTTAAAAGAATGGTATATTTAGTATGCGGAAGAAAAAATTGAGAGGAGACCATGATAGCTTTCTTAATATCTGAAGGATTGTCACATTGTAGATGATTCAGAATTATTCCCATTTGCTCCAGAGGCTAAAACCAAAGGGATGAAACTTCAGGGATATAGATCTGATTAGAAATGAAGAATTCTTAACAATAAGAGCTGTCTTCAGTAGAATGGGTTACTGCGTGGAGAGGTTTCTTTTCTTTTCCTGGAAGTTTTCAAATAGAGGCTGGATACTCATCTATCAGGGATGGTGTAATGAATCCTGAGTGTGCAAGGAGTTGGACTCATGACCTCCTAGGATCCTTCCAACTCAGTGATTCTACAATTCAGAAAGTATCTGAATATTCATATTTAACTTTAGACAATTCATGTGATACTGCTTGCTTAGGAATTTAGTAAGAGTTTCCTGGTTGATTAAGGCAAGAAATTATCAAGGTTTGTATTTGATTTCCAACAGTTGTCAGCCAGATGATGCTAGGCAGCTTCCCAAGAAAGCATGAAGATAACAGCTTTCTTCTGTTGCTGGTTCTTAGCATTTGACATTCAGAAAAAGAACACCTCTGAACATGATTGTGTGCAGCTCTTCTTATAATAATAATAATTGGTATTTTTATCTTGCACCTTATAAAATTTATCTTATTTGTATTGATTTAAAAATCTATCCAGGATCTTTTGCTGTTAGAATAATTTTCAAAGGGGCTTTTGCAGAATAAATGTGAATCTCTACAGTACCAAAACAAAAACTAAGATTCTAACCACTCAAGCAACTATGCTCTACACCAGGCTCTTCAAACTTGGCCCTTTTATGACTTGTGGACTTCAACTCCCAGAATTCCTCAGCCAGGCACACTGGCTGAGGAATTCTGGGAGTCGAAGTCCACAAGTCATAAAAGGGCCAAGTTTGAAAACTCCTGCTCTACACCATTCTCTTCTCTGTTTTCATTGTTATCCTCTCTGCAACCATTGATTTGGTTGATTTGAGGGTTTTTATTAAAATCATCTGCTACATTTCTATTCCTCTGAATATTACTTAAGGCAGGCTAAACTCTAGTGCCTTGAACCACAGTTGTTTCTACTGTTGAACTGGAGAATTGAAAGAAATCTTTTTTGTCATCCAACAAAGATGGGCATTAAATGATAAGCCATCTCCCATGGTCTATCATTGATGTGTTGTTTGATATTGTATTCCAAAATCGTACAACTTTGCTCACAAAATGGATATTAGTTAAATCTAAATACAAGAAAGGAATCTACAAAATGTAAGTATTTTCAGCTTGTAACCAACAATATGGTTATACAAAAAGTCTCAGTTCCCACAGTGTAGAACTTTTCACTGGATTGGTTCATAAGTAAATATAAATAAATATATAGATCCATATTCCAGCATATCATTCTTGGTTATACTGTATACATCAGACCCTATAATAATAAGTGACACTTTGTCCCTTATTGAAGACCTTATAATGATGAATGTATCTGTGATAAGCTCTAAGTTTGACAATGACTGGAAAATGATTTGCAACTCAATTAAAATGCCATAAATCATAATAATTGATTGGTTAATTATGACTGTAATATGAATGTCAAGTGTTTACAAAGGATTTCACTGATAATTTAGCATTTTTGTGGAGTTTTTAAAATTTCTGCTTCAAACATGTTTACTTGTATATGCCAATATGACTTGCATGAGGCTTTCCTCACAAACTTAACTTTACTAAAAATCATTTTTTTGAGATTTTTAAAGAGAAGAATATGCGGCAACTTAAAATGGGTGTAACTGATTCATATAGTAATAGCAATTGCACTTAGACTTATATACCACTTTACAGTGCTTTACAGCCCTCTCTAAGCGGTTTACAGAGTCAGAATATTGCCCCCAACAATCCGAGTCCTCATTTTATTGACCTCGGAAGGATGAAAGTCAGTATGTGCTTTATTGATTCATAAGCCTTTGATTGTATTGATCATATCAAGTTGTGCAATGTTAAATAAGTAAATATACAAGTAAGTAATAACTTCCGGAAAGTAGTTTCAGCATTGCCTTCTTCCAACTTCCACACATCATTTTTAGTTTAAATGCAAGATTGTTTTGCATTTCTTCTAATTTTTCCATTTGCACCATATAACAAAGCTAATGCAGCTGTACTCTGAAACACATCACAGAATTCAGCTTGACAACCAGCCAGTGTTTGACTCATCCTACCAGAAAAATCATGTCATGGCAGGTAATCAGGATGTAAAGTCTATAAAGCCAATAAAATCCAGATTTTGTTAAAGCCCATCTGTGAGCTGTCAGTTTCTATACTGGCTCACTCTGAATTTTCCAGACCCTATTTGAAAACTATAGATACTGTATCATAGTTGACTTAACACTTAACCATTCTGGGTGGTTCCTAGTTCCACCCAGGATGTGAGTTTGATTAAAGTCAAATTTGGTTACACTCCTGAGGTTCATAGTCATTTATACTAAATAAAATGGCTATGTCTGAACTAGCATACATACACTAGCATATCAGCGTAATTGAGCCCAAAATTTTACAACCTATTTTGCCACAGTTTTTAGCAACTCATTGCAGATATTAAGTGAATCATGCAGTTGTTAAATGAATCTGGCTTCCCCTATTGACTTTACTTGTTAGAAGCCAGCTAGAAAGGTTACAATATTGATGACATCATCCCAGGACAGTGTAACTGTCATAAATACATGCCAGTTGCCCAGTACCCAAATTTTGATGAAATAACCATGGGGATGCTGCAATGGTCATAGGTGTGAAAAATAGTCATAAGTCACTTTTTCCCAGTGCTGTTGTAAGTTCAAACAGTCATTAAATGAATGGTTGTAAGTCAAGGACTACCTCTACTAAACAAATATGTGCAATCAGGTCTTGGTCATCCACCAATCAGTTTTAACTTCCATGGTGCTTATGATACTAATAGCATCTCTTCTTTTTCTAAACCTTGTGCTTCTAATGTAGACTTTCCCAGCCTGATGCCCTCCAGATGTACTGGTCTACAACTGCCAAGGGCATAGCAGCTGGGAATTCTGGGGGCTGCAGTCCAGTACATCTGGAAGGTATCAGGATAGGGAAAGTTGGTGACCAAACCTAGGCAGACTTTCTTGAGGTTACAAAGCCCAGCAGGTTTCTTCAAAACAATGTTACAAACTGTATTTAAAACAAAAAACAAAAAGTTGGAGTAACATTTATTACAACAAAAAATCCCTTTTGATGATGGTGGAGTGAGAGCATGGAAAAAGGGAGGAAGCACCATTCAAACTGGCATCCAAAAGCAAAGAGATTAAAGTTTCTTAATGCCAGATGAGAACCTAGCAAGACAAAGAGCAGAGAGGAGACAAATTTGTCCCTGGTTTTCTTTTCCCCATATCTTTCTATTCCCCCCCCCTTCCTTATTTTCACCTCAACTGTCAGCTGTTTTCAAGCTGGGCTGGCAGACAGGGAGAAAGAGAGTATCCAGTTCGGTCTGGTTCCTGGCGCAAGGAAACATTTTATTGGATTTGTTCCTCTTTGATGCTGATTAAGCCCATGGGGTAGAAAAACCTAAAGGGAGGGAGGAAGGGGAGGGGGAGGGGAGAGAACATTGCTTTTTTCCTGTGGCTGCAGTGTTTTTAATTTATTATTAACCATCTCTTACGTGTTATCTGACAGGATGTGAGGGGGAAATTTCTCATTTTTTCCAAGGGCAGATACCATTGCTCTTCCCCAAATCAAAGGCCATATGTCATCTCAGGAGTTAACTTTGTAGCTGCTAATTTATAACAAATAGATTATTACTGAATTAGTTCCATAGATGTGGAGGGTCAAATGGCTAGAAATCCAGGATTACAGAATGGAAACTTTAATAATAGCCAGGGAGCTTAGAGGTCGAATTCAAATCTGAAGTGGAGCAAACCCAAGGAAATGATATAAAACCTCCCAAGGAATTACCCTTGTCTTCAGTTTAATCTCTCGTCACTCACTATTCAACAGTTCCACAGCCAAATTCATACACCTACCTATTATTTTATGCTCAGGCTTTGAGAGTGAGATCCTTGAAAACAGTTTAGAACAAGTGGCTGAGAGCAACTTCTTGCTCTGGAGTGCCATTTAAGATTTCATTAGGCTCTCCATACACACCATCTATCTCAGGTTTACAAGCAGCCCTTGCAGCAGTTCCAAGAACATTCCTCAGCCAATTGCACTCTGATTCAGGTGACCCTGAGGGCACAGATAAGCTCCCAAGTGGCCTCAACAGCTCTCCGAGAGGGCTAACAACCAGATAACTGCAAAGAAATACAATCCTTCCATTCCCCCTGCCCATCCTGTCAGAATCTACTCTTCCATCTCCCCATTATCCAGTATCAATTCTCAGTATCTATCCTTCTATTCCTCCACCATCAGAACTGATGAAACTTCTTGGATGAGAAGTGAAATGTTTTCTTCTTCCTCAGAGAAAAAACAGTCCAGTTGCCTTTTGAAGAAAAAAAGAAATCATCTTTGAGACAACTGTGACCTGGATGATTGAGATTCTCCACAGACAATTTGTTGGGGAGTTTCCAAATGATGTCCTGAAATCATGGCAGTTTATAACACAAACCAGGAGGCACCCTTTTTCACTGAGAGGAGAATTTGCTTTTTTTGCATGAAAACATTGTGATACACACACTGCTTTCAACTTTTTGAGCATAGTAGAAACAGTATTATATATACTTTTTTCTTGGTAAGTAATTTGAAGTCTAAAATTTTTAGAAGGTCAAAATAGTTTCAATCTCTCTACATCTGGCTTGACTATTAATCAAGAAATATAGAATTGTTTTCCAACATTATGAAGAAAGCTACCAAGGTTTTTTGTTGTTTTTCATTCCTTTATAAATATTTTCATTTACAATGTTTCAGCAATTTCCTTTTACAAGAGAGCTGGGTACAGCACATTCTGCTCTCAAATCTGGAATCAGACATTACTATGTTTCCAAATGCTAGGAAAATACTGAGTACTTTAAAAAAACATTTATTCCTTTCTAAAGTTGATTTGGGCTACTGTGATTGCTTTAATAGCATTTACACTATTCCCCTCCCTTAATTACAGCTTTATGTTTTGGGGATTTGCTACACTGTTAATCACAAAAAAAAAAAATAATAAAAAATCAGAGAGTCCGTAAAGTACAAGAAAACATTAATATCATATCCAGTCAGATATGAGCTGTGGTGGCACAGTGGTTAGAATGCAGTATTGCAGGCTAATTCAGCTCACTGCCAGGAGTTCAATCCTCACCCACTCAAGGTTGACTCAGTCTTCTATCCTTCTGAGGTCAGCAAAATGAGGACCCAGATTGTTGGGGGCAATATGTTGACTCTGTAAACCATTTAGAGAAGGCTCTAAATCACTATGAAATGGTATATAAATCTAAGTGGTATTGTTAGTGCTATTGTTATTTGACCCTTTATACTGCTGTCTAAGTACTTAAGTCAAAAGAGAGCAAGAACAATAAAATTTTATCCATTTATATACCACCTCTATCCCTGTATAAGTGTATCTGTGGGGGTTACAAGTAAACAGATCATAACAATCCTTATAAAAATATGCAAAGATATAAAGACAAACCACCATCCATGAAGGGCTTTAAGTCATAACAAAACAACTTGAATTGGACCAGAAAAAAAGCCATCTCACAAAGCAGAGCTGTTAGGGGCAGCTCTGGACATGCCCATAACTGCCCACACCACTGCATTATGCACTAGCTCCAGCTTTTGGATACTACTGGTATTTAAGGGTAGCCTCATGTAGAAAGTATTGCAGTAGTTCATGCAGTAAGTATATGTGTAGGGGGCTTTGCGCATTTATTGCATGGACTACTATTTATAACCATGTTGAAAAAAAACATGATTATAAATAGCTTTGGTTAAGACAGAATTTACATCAGAGATGAACAGATTAATCTAAATCTAGACTCTTCACAGTTTGCAATAAAATCATACATCTTTAAAAAATGCCCAGTGTATACTTATATACATACATACTTATATTTACAGTAGTTGTACATAACACTATATTATATGCATTTTCTACACATTGTTTTCTTACATGCAGGTCTTCAAATACAGCTTTTTCAAACATTCACTTTTCTTAATACAAATTTAAACCAAGAAGTGGAGACAGATTGTATCAAATTTCATGAATTAACATGATACCAGATTCTATTTTGATAATTTGAATGATTAATTCATATTAACATTAGAACTGTATATCCTCATACACGACTACAGGAAAGAAAACAAGGGAATCCTTAATTGAACTGTCTTTCAGATATAGTATTTTCACTATATCTAACACTGGAAAAGATTTGGTATATCTTAAACCCTATATCCAAAACCATGGCCACCTTTAAGTAAGTCTTCCAATAATGCTAGCCAAGCATTTATCTTGAGGCTTATCTCTGATTAAGCAGGCTTAAAATTTTGCTATTAAGTCCAAGTACATAGTGTCTTGGAAAAGAGATTGCTTTGTAACATATGTCTTCTTTAAATGTTGAAGTTTAACATGTCCTTCCTCTAATTACTCATTCATTTTCCAAGAAGCAGATGTTTCTGAGAACCTTAAACACTTATCAGAAGAAGCTTGCTTTCGCTATTTTTAGTTCTCTGCATCTGGAGAAACTGTAAGGTATATTTTAAGGTATATTTCTTGGGAATGGGAAATATTTAATTATCAGATCAGGTATTTAATTTAGCTGTGCAGTATTTCAATTTGATCTCCAAAATATGCTACAGAGTGCACAGGAATATCAGTAAAGTGGCAGTCTACAATCTAAAGCAGTCACTCCTTTTTTCTAAGATCATATGATACAGCTGCTTTCAAGATTTGTTGAGTTGATAGATACTCCTTTTGAACTACTGCATGCTTAAATATACCTTTTGGGGATCAAATCCAAGTAGTACACAGCTCTGATATTTAACATCTCCATGTAATGCACATTATTTCCATATATTTTAGGGTTAAAACAAGTCTTCTAATATAAAATGTTACCCAGTCCTTTTCCTAATATTTCTTTACCTCTCCACTCAGTTAAATGTAATTTATGAGGTTGTTTCTAATCATGCACTCAGGTATAGTGCCTTGTCTATATGAAAGGAATCATATGTGGGAAAAAGTGATGCAAATAAATATAAGCTGCTGGTCATTCTGCTTGTAACAGTGAGCCATAATTCTAAATGTTACCTTTTCATCGTGTTCTGCCAAATGGATCTGCATTTCTCTGGGCAAAATCCTTAATAGCCAGTTTCTCCTTTTTAATTTTGAACTAAAAATCAGTGCTTTTTACACTGCTTTATAAATGAGGTCTGAAAAAAGACCTCATAGTCTAAGAAGAGTGAGTAACATGACCTATATGCCCTTCTGTCTTAATTGGGACAGAAAAAACACTAGTAATTCCGTTGTTTCTTCCTTTGTTCATATAAAACACTCCAGGGTCAAATGGGGGGATGGGGGAGGTTTGCCACCTTTGTTGTTGGTTCTGTGAATCCATTATGAGGTCCAAGGAGGGAGGATGTGGCTGTGATGCCTGATTATTAGTGCAACAGTCAGGAACTAAGTGATTACTGGTGCCACACTTGTTTATCTAAACAAGTTCTGGATCACCACCTCTCATCACTGGTATTAAACAGTAGATGCCATGACAAGCTTTGCCAGTGAAAAATCATTTTTAAAGAGAGGCTTCCCTTTCCTTGCAGATATTTCATTTGTTATTCATTATAATAGCGTGGATCTTAATGAATTCATTTGGTATTCATGTGGATGTCATACGGATTTCCAGCAATGTTCCACTGTAATTTAGCATGGGTTAATGGACACCTCTATTAAAGTGTTATTGAAAGTTTGACATTCAAATAACCCAGTCTAAAATCAGGCAAACATATATTAAAGCTGAAGGGGAGAGGAGAGGAGGGGAAATCTCCTTCCTCCTTCCCCCAAGTACATTTGCAAAAGTCAAATATGACAAGCCAATTTAAGGTAGTTATTTCACTCTGGCTGGAGAGACAGCCATTTTATTGCAAATATGCTTTATATGTTATACGTTACTTTTCCCCCCTAAGTTAATTCTGGAATTAGCTACTTCACTGTTGCACTGGAACATTCCAAACTAGTTATGTCAATTATACATATAATGTATTGAACCCCAAAGGAGCACAGAGTACCTTTCTTAATAAGGCTGATGCAAAATTTCAGGAAGCAACACTTCCTACTGAGGAGGAGCCACTCCTTCTCTTCACAAAAACTGTGATTGTCTTCCCTCAAAATATTACCTCTTGACACGATAATCTACTTTTAAGATCATTGTCATTTATGTCAGTGGAGAAAGTTAATTTCTAAATTGGGAAAGGATATGTGTGTAAATATGTGAATAAAAACTGTACATATGTGTGAATCAGAATAGAATACAGAATAATAAATTTGGAAGGGACCTTAGAGGTCTTCTAGTTCAACCCCCTGCTCAAATAGGAGACCCTATACCATTTCAGACAAGTGGCTCTCCAGTCTCTTCCTAAAAGCCTCCACTGTTGGAGCACCCACAACTTCTAAATGTGCTGGTTAATTGTTCTCACTATTAGGAAATTTCTCCTTAGTTGCTTCTCTTCCTGCTTTGTTGCCCTTTTCTGCAGGGTAGATGTTTTAGAGGTTGCATGATCCATGGAGTGGTCATGCCCATTTTTCACTCTGATTATGCCCTCTTCATGCTTTGAGACTTCATATTGTGCCAGATATCCAATTGTATTTATCCAAAGTTACTTTGGCTCCAAAGCAAGTTCAAAAGCATATTCTGTTTGTCCTACTGTGAAGTTTGCTCCCCATATTTCTTAGAAAACCATACATTCAGATCAAAATTAATAAGATTCTCCAGACTGAAGACCTACATGAATCTATAGGAGAACTGCAGCACACCAGATAGCTTAACATTTAGGTGAGACAATACACTAACCAAACCAACACACCAAGAAGGAACATACTTTATGATGAGTGGGCACAGAGACCAAAATGTCTAGATTATAAAGTATTGCCTGGTTTACCAGTAGATTTTCAGGTCTAATTTAAACCACTGGTTGTTACATTTAAAGCCCTAAATGTTGCAGCAATGAGATACATCAGACAATGCCCTGTCAGAAATGAATCTGCCTGTCTAGTCAGATCATCTACAGAGAGTCTGTTGGGGATCTCCCTTCTTTAGAGGTTCATGGTCTGTGGACAGATCAGTGTTTCTCAACTTTAGCAACTTTAAGATAGGCCTTCTCATTCACAGTCCTTACTTAGTGGAATGTCCTTCACCCAGAGGTTTGAGGGGGGAAAAACATTGTTCTAAGCAGCCTTAGGCCCAGCTGATTGAGGATGGTAAGAAGGAAAAGAAAACAACAATAAGCAGCAATAATCTGATGATTATTGCTGCTTATTGTTGTTTTCTTTTCCTTTTTAGCTTATATTGTTAACATCTTACATTGCTATGGATTCTAACTATGCCATAAATATATAAAGAAAATATCAACATAATATATAAATGAGCCTATGGTTGTTCAAACTACCTGCGCAATTATTTACACTAATAGCTTGTAGAAGACCTGTGCATACAAGATTGATTTCTTTATTTATTTGGTTGATTGAGCATATAAAATGTGAGATATATTTAGGTGTACTCCCTCCTTTATTTAGATTGACTATACAATCATGATGTTGTATACAGGCCTGAATTCCCTGTAAAAATCTGATAATTCATTTACTATGGTAAAAAAAAAAACTTTTGTAGAATTTATTTATTTATTTGTTGCAATCTTGTGGTGTGGCTGTTTCCACAGTTAAATAAGAATTTAAATGGAGGAAAGCAGTCAGAGACAAAGAATTACCACAGAAACCTTTAAAAATCAAGAGAAT
The DNA here is from genome assembly GCF_001527695.2 of Protobothrops mucrosquamatus. NCBI lineage: Eukaryota > Metazoa > Chordata > Lepidosauria > Squamata > Viperidae > Protobothrops > Protobothrops mucrosquamatus. The sequence goes on from NW_015386490.1 coordinate 417,931, forward strand.
ATATATCATGTAGAATCTACGTGATGCTGTGGTTTACTACTGAGAATTATTAGCCACTTCTGTGTCAAGACCTTTGGTGTGTTGGTGAGTAATGCAGTTCTCCAACAGTGAAACTTAAAAGCTTAATGCTACCTCATCATGGATTTTATGTGTAACTGCCCACAAAAGCCCAGCCTATATAAAACACAGCATGTAATGGTAATGTTGTAAAAAAAACAAAAAGCCTCAAAAATGACAGATGTTTCATGTAAACAGCAACATTTTGCTTCCATTAGCTGTATCAGAATTTCACCACCATACAAACAAACATGCACAAAATACACTGTAGCTATGATTTCATTCTCTTTGGCTGGCCTCTCTGTGAACAATGTTATTCCTTATTGTTTGCCTGCATGGACAAGGTCAAAACAGGATGGAATTCACTTGACGAGCTTGAACCTTTTGACTCCTTAAAAGATTCTCTTTAATTTCTATTTGTCATTGATCTGCTTCAATATGTCTGGGCCAAAAGTATCATCAAATCAGTAATGCTGGAAGGAACATCTAATCCAATCTCCTACTCAAAGCAGTATTTAGAATGGAGGATGTAAGTAAAACAATATCCTTCACTAGTGGCTGTTCCTCTTCTGCTTAACTATTTTCAATGAAAGAGAGCTTATTGATTCTTGGGCCTGTCTGCCATTTTATGAGAGCTTCTATGTTTGGAAAATTTATCTGAAATATATTCCCAATCAAGGGCAACTTATTTTCCAATTCTATCCACTGGGGCAATATTAATATGGTGGCTTTTATAGATCATTCTGATAAATATTGGAGGATTTGTAACAATTGTTCAAATGAAATTCAGCAAAAAGAAGATCCCAGTCCAACTACAAATATTAAAGAATATAACAATAAGTGTAGAAATAAAAGCCAATTTAGTTTATAATAGCAAACATCTGTACACTTTCTAGTTATCAACAACCAGGAGAATACAAAATGATAACTGGTCAGAATGAAACATGAATTGCCAGTCTTCACAAATAACTATCTAACCTGTTCATGCATCATGATGTCCAGTGTCATTATTTTGTGCATTAACAAGATACCCAGGTTGATATAATGCACCAATTAGAAAACAATATTACACTTATTCAGATGTGCATATTCTGCCTTTTGGTCTGAAATAATATATAAATGTAGTGAATAATAAGCAAAACTGAAGCATGGCAAAGCCAAATTAATTAGAGAAACAATACAATTTCAGATTTCTCTTATTATTATTATTATTATTATTATTATTATTATTATTAGTCATGGTTTGTATTTCTTCCCTTGTTCCATCCATGGGACTTCTCCTGGTCATATATTCTATTATTTAACAGGCACATGGTAACTAGACTCAGTGAAAACTATGCAGAACAAGCATATATAACGCAAAATGTAAAAGAGTAACCCCTCAATATGAATAAAACATAGATTCCCTTCCCAGGTAATGCACCGGGATTCCTAAACTTTTGTCTAGCCCATCCCCATCCCCATCAATATCTACACTAAAAGAACAAACTTCTAAATCCCAGAAAAATATGAGAATTTCATGAAAACCTCATTAAAGCTGCCAGACAAAAGTATCTAACCACATCTTAGGCTACGTCAGACACAGAATATTCAGTACTTTGGTCTGTAGTAATGTGTGAGCCAGTTGGAGAATAAATTTGGCAGCCAGCCTCCTCAGCAAACTTGAAAATCTAGGCAGTGTTCATTGCATATTTGCAAAGCATTCTTTGTAGTTAGAATCCTATATATCCTAACTTCTGCTAAACCTGCTAACACCTAACACCTGCTAAAGTTATTTGGATATAAAAAATTGAACTGTCCAAAGGTCTAATTTATTTAAGGGTTGGATAGAGGGTAACTGAAAAACACTGTTTTAGGACCAAGTCCTAGATTCCTAAAGTACATTGAAAATAAATGATGTAAATGTGATACAAGATCCCTGGTTGAAAAATAGAAATTATATTTATCAGCTGTTTGCAAGAAAGAACCATCTTTAATCTGACTTTTTCTACTGATCAGCAAAATAAAACGTTTTATACTTTCTTCCAGAATGGAGAGCTACATGTTAGAGAAATAAAATAATTTTTGGAAATAAATTTATGAGAGACATCAAAATGCACTTTACCATGGCATGGACAGCAGAAATGGGGTCCCATCGTATCTGTATTTCCTGAATTAAAAATTTGCACCTAAAATCCCAATATCTGGGCATTGATTAGTTTTAAAATTAAAATATATTAACATCAGCATGAAGGTTTGCTTTAAAATTTCTTTTCAAAGAATTCATGATTAGGGGAAATAGCATATAATAGAACAGTTGTCAATAAAAACAGATACAGATTGTTAAAGCTTTATTTTTTAAAAAAATCAATTAAAACATATTGCCTGTAATGATGCCTTAATGTTTTATACAGATCTGCATATTGCTATTGCAACAAAACAACCATTCTTTAATGAAATGATTCTGTTGCAATGGTGGGATTCAAATATGTGAACTGGTTCTCTGTGTGGATGCTGCTTCCGGAAGTCCATTCTGGGCCTGGACAACAAAAAATTAGCTACCGATTCTGCTGAAATAGTGTGAACCGGCTGAATCCCGCCACTGTTCTGTTGTTATATATATCATTTTCTACAAAAAGCTTGGCCTATATAGCTAGAAGTATATGGCTGTGAATGTATCATCCATAGCTCATTGAGGCAGGCATTTTTCAGTGATCTTTAGTAAGTTCCTCTACATTTTTTTTCTCTGTGTTCTTAGGTTTTCTTTCTGAAGTTATCCTTCAAGTTGGACAAGGCAAGCAAAGTATTCCCTTGTTTTTAACAGAAGACAGTGGTTTTCATTATTATTATTATTATTATTATTATTATTATTATTATTATTATTATTATTATTATTATTATTATTATTATTATTATTACCACAGGCAGCTCATGCTTATGGGGTATTAAGAATGGTTTCTAGATCAAAATATTTTTTATTAAATATAGAGCTTTAAAGGAAAGAAGTTAGCTGATTCTGTATATCCTTAGGGTAGCAAAAATGCTCAGCTTTGCATTGTAGGCTTCACACAGTAAAAAGACAAACCACAAACTGTCAGGCATTGAAAAGCAATGAACAACAAACTGTAATGCTTCATTTGGTTGGCCATGCACAGAATATGTACTGATGGCATATCAAAGCCTTATTTTCCAGGAAACCAGACCTGAGAGAGAGAGAAAAAAAACCAAAACAGTGCTTATTTTGGTATTTTTGTTAGCTAGCTAATGTTAGCCTTATACAGACATTCACCTGAAAATTTAAAATAAGATAAGTCATGGTTAATATCTAATCTGCATATATTTATCAAGAAGATAGCAAGTAAAAAAAAAGGAACAAAATGTTTGCACCTGTCTCTACTATTGAAATTATAGAACAAAAGCCACATCTGGATTTATGTTTGCAAAATCAAAAGGTGTCTGAAGATGTAACAAAAATATGATAATCTTGCTATTATATTAAAAACAATAAACAAATCATTGGGCTGAGATGACATCAGAAAGTTCATAATACATGTGAAATTCCTGTTCTTTATACAAAAATACGAATCATTTAATCAATATCTTTCCTCACTGCAAAGATGATCATATGACACCAGTATTTAAAAATGGCTTTCATGGATGGGGAAATTTAGGAAATTATGGAAAGCATTAATAACAAGCCAGAAATTCTGATATATTTTCAGATAATTCTTTCCTTTTATGATCCAGCATTGCTATCAATTCTACCAAATGTTACAGGAGCAAAAGATGTTAATGTATGATGTTGCAATAGTGTCGGTAAAGAAGTTGATGCAAACTAAAATTGGATAGCAATGAACTTGAAAAACAAACATACAAAAAAACATTGTTAGCATCTCGATGCCAATAAATTTTCCTAAGAATCCATAAATATGCATATATTCTCAAATAGCATGAGCAATTAAAATACACCATTGTTTTTCTCATATTGTGCTAAACCACAAGCTGAACTTAAAAGACAGAATGAGTCTGGCACAAGATATGTATCCAGTCATCTATTCACACAGATGCTTTTTATTGGCTTTATTTTTTAAACACACGAGGCTTAGCACTACATGAAAACATGCAGAACAGATGCACAGGGAGGTCAGTCAAAGCCAAACTACTCAGTACACAGCTTTAAAGCATCATGACACCACACTCTGGGGTGATATATGAGGGATCATGCTAGGCTGCCCCTGCTGAATGGCTCTGTGAATGATATATGCTTGGGGGACAGAGGTAACTGGGCAATTGGGGGAGCATCTTAGCAACAATTCAGCTAACAATTCTAACTCACATGTGTGACTGGTTTCCTGGAAACCACAGGAGTGGGAAGTCAAACAGCAAGTATAATAGCAGAGTAATGTGTTAAATGTTAACTCTGTGAGTCCACCTGGAAAAGGGGAAACAGCGTGCATGCATGTGTGTGTTTAATATCACATTTTCCATTAATCAGAGCAGGGATACAATTTCCCCACAATATTGCAGCAATAGAACTGCATTGCTTTTCAATGTCTTGAATATGAATGCAATATCATGAGGATTTTGACATCAATATAGGATGATGAATATAGATCATTTATCAAGAGGCCAAGCAGTCAATTAAAGTATTCCAATGGTAATATTGCACACTGTGCTGGCCAGAAAGGAAATAATTTGCATTCTGCAACACCTAAGAAAATTGTTTCTTTTTATGTAAAAAGCATAGGGAACTTGTGGCCTGACAGGGGAGTTTGACTTACAAGAACCCAGATAGTGTGGCAAGTACAGCCTGGTAAGAGCTATTGTCCAAGAACTCTTAGAAAGTCCTAAGTTCCTTTGATATTCAATATCATCTCCTGTTGAATGTTATATATATATAACCCAAGAGGTAACAAGGATTTTGATTCTCATCAATATAATAAACTAAATAATGGAATTTATGGAACTACAATTTATATGCAACCTAAATGATAATTTACAATGGTGTGAAGGTAACCACATGATATGTTCATTGTCTAAGCTGATAGAATAGAATAGAATAGAATAGAATAGAATAGAATAGAATAGAACTGGAAGGGACCTTGGAGGTCTTCTAGTCCAGCCCCCTGCTCAAGCAGGAGAACCTATACCATCTCAGACAAGTGACTGTCCAGTCTCTTCTTAAAAACCAGTGATGGAGAGCCCACAATTTCTGAAGGCAAGCTGTTCCACTGGTTAATTGTCCTCACTGTTAGGAACTTTATCCTTAATTCCAGGTTTCTTCTCTCTTTGTTCAGTTTCCAACCAGTGTTTCTTGTCCTGCCCTTTGATGCTTTGGAGAATAATTTGACCCCCTCTTCTTTGTGGCAGCCCCTCAAATACTGGAATACTGCTATCATGTTACGCCTATTTCTTCTTTTCTTTAGACTAGCCAGACCCAAGTCCTGATTCTATCTTGATTCTATGCCTCTGTTTATACAACCCAGGATTGTATTAGCTTTTTTGGTTGCTGCTGCACACTGCTGGCTCATAGTCAAGTGATCATCCACTAGGACTCCAAGGTCCCTCTCACAGTTACTGTTTTTGAGCCAGGTGTCACCCAATCTTTACTTGTACCGTTGATTTTTCCTGCCTAAATATAAAACTTTTGCCTTTCTCCAGGTTTACTCCAGGTTTACTGCAGTTATTTATATATAACTCTCTTTGTATATTCTTGAAATTCTAGGTGGTTTACAAAATAGCAACAGCAAATGTATAAAATCTCTTGCACAGAAAATCAATCTCCATGAATAATAATAAAAAAGTATTTAAAACCCTAAAAGTAATGTGTAAGGGCCTGACCAATGGAATTAATTAAAATCTTCAACTCACCAGGTAGCATTAAGTATTTTTTTCTTTCAACTTCAGTCCTTCCATCTACAATATGGGGATAATAATACTTACTGCCCTTGTTGTTAGGATGATCATGAATCTAATACCCAAACTTAAATCTTTGCATTTATATCAATCACTGTAATTTAGTTTGATAGTCAATATTTTTTCCCAATTTCTTTTTTCCTAGCATCAAATCAAATTTTCATGGATATAATTCATGGCTGTTGGATTTTTGCAAACTAGAACATCTTGCCTTTCACTATAACTATCCTCTCTTCAAAAATCTGAATTTACCCTGGCTTCCTATATTTCAAATCACTCTCACTAGGGAAGAAATACATTAGGAAACTCTATAGAGATCTTTAAATCTTCTAGGGTTAGCCATCAAAGTAACTGTAGAATGGAAAACAGAAACAGAAAATAACAGCAACACCTTCTCAGAAACACCAGCAAAAAAAATTCCTGGCATTCTGAAAATGAGGATAGAAAAACAGAGGCTTTTTTGGCATGGAAAGAAAACTTATGGGAAATTTAAGGAAAAACAGACAGTATTAATTATAACTAGGTAATGCATTTGAAATTTTATGAATATTTGAAAATGTTATGGGACTGTTAAATATCATGCATGATATTGGAACCAGATGTATTCATTTATAGAGCAGAACTGTTGGAATAAGTAAAACTTAGCTATCCATTACTAATATCCCTTGATTTCTATGAGTCTACACTAAATATGTCAGTCTGTTATTGGCTTTGGGGGCTGGTTCAATTTATTCTGAGAATAGTTTTGCTTCAAAAAATACTTTTTCACAGTAACTGATTTTTTATTATTATTATTTTTATTTTTAAGATTAGCTTCAGAAGGGGAACCCACCTCCCATTTTGTGAACTATCTGGTGTCTCATTATTTCATCTTGGACTCCATGTACAAATATATGTACAAAATGCCTACTTTGTGCAAGGATAGCCAATATTATTTCTTATATTACAGTAGTAATAAGATATTTTAAGATTAAAAATCAACACAGTATGCATCATTAGACAAAAGAAAGAAGATGGGAGATACCCATATATTTAGATATTATTTTCCCCACTAGAATAATTTGACTCTTTTTGTGCATGAAAAATAAAAGAGCTGTCTGGTCACAATGGGATTAGATAATATTCTGTAATACCTGATGAGACAATATGGTCCTCTAAAATAAATCCTTTGGTATCATTACAATAATTGATGTCTTATATATGGAAAAATAATTCCATTGTAATGAGTGTTGTTTGAGATGAGCATAAGCCATAGGCCAAAGCATATTTGTAATATACGTAGGATATTCTCTTTTTTAAATTATCTTGAACTCCATGCTTTTCTAATAAACTCTCTGCAGATTGTACCTTAACTTACACAGAATTTATCATATAGTTGCGGTTCATAAAATATCAATAGGCAAATGACACTTATCTCTGTTTTTTTTCTCTGCTTGCATAAGGAATCGTAATAAAGTGTTAAGCTAGAGGTAGTTTTAGGGTGGAGGGCACTGAGAAAGATATCGTCAAAAGACCAAGACCAATTTGCCTCTAAAAGTAAGAACTCAAAAGTGCAGCTGGACCAGGATTAACCTATTGGTATTTTTCTATATTTACTAACTTTGCCATAGCAATTCCTTGGACATTTCTTCTGAAACCTTTGTTATTCCCTTTTTCTATAGGACAGAACTGGGTGTACCACATAGCTTGTTGTTCTCTTTTTCCCCTGCCTCCCTTCCTGAGCTATCTAACAAGCTATTCTCAACTGTATATAAGGCACAGTTCCCACATCTGTTCTGAAATAAAATTCAACTCCCAATACTATTCATTTCTATGGGTTGGATATATAACCTTGAAGAAAGGAGGAAGAGTGCAACCAAGACTATGGTCAGATAAAAGAAATCTTGAGTCCAGGGCTGAAATGTAATTTGAAGAGGTGCCTCAGACTGGCCCCTCTCTAATTCTCATAAAGATAAAAGGAGGTGAGAAATGCATTTAAACTTGCAAAATTCTGTTATTGTCACCTTCTAATAAAGGTAGTATTAACATTCATAATTTGGTTTCCTAGTCTGGTCTACATTGAAGAGTTGATAATATAAAATGGGAGAAGATCTCTTTTGCCCTTTGCCTCAGAGTTAGAGATCTTGGGTAGCCCTGTAAAAGTCTTCCAAGATGTATTCCTTTCCGGCTGAAGTAACTCAGGTGGCTTCATTTATCCACACATGATGTTTTGTGGAAATCATAGTTGATATCTTAGATATGCACTCTGTTGTATATTTCCATCCACTTTTTTTTTTAAATGAGCTCTCTCCCTTTAAGATCTGGAGCCTTCTTGCTTTCCTGGCAGGTTTCCACTGGCAACTTCAGAATCCTACATCAGGCTCTCAACACCTGATTAAATATTAATCCAAAGGTGGGGGCCTCACTCTTTTATGATCCTTTCCCTTGAAACCCCTATTAGTAAATCACAGTCCGGCATGAGAGGAAATGTGGCCATTCCATTACCCTCAGTTCACAAAGGGGCATTAATTCTTAATAAACTTGCCTGATTATAATAATACTTGAAGGATGCAAAATAATGGATAGACAGGTTTACGTCCATGCCTAAGATTAAACACATGTGTGGCCCAGGGAGAGAGAGATGGGGGCAGGAGGCTGAGAAAGAAATGGAAGCTCGAATTCTCAATGAAAGTGAGTGTTATGCTGTTAAGTTCTCTATAGGTCCCTGTTTAGCTATTCATTTTCCTATTTTCAATGTTGCAAATTTTAAGCCATTTTTAGCCCTGTTGAGATATGCATAAAGTGCCTACTTTGTGCAAGGACAATCAACATCATTTATGATATTATAATAGTAATAAGATATTTTAAGATTAAAAATCAAATACAGCATGCATCATTAGACAAAAAAGGGAGATGGGAAATATCCATCTGTTTAGATATTATTTTCCCCACTAGAATAATCTGACACTTTTTGTGTGAGAAATAAAAGAGCTGTCTGGTCACAATGGGATTAGAGAACATCCTGTAATACCTGGTGAGACAATGTGTTTCTCTAAAATAAATCCTTTACTATCGTATCAACTGATGTCCTACATATGGGGGAGAATCCCGCTGAAATGTGTGTGAGATCAACATAATCTACAAGCCAAAGAAAATTTATTATATGCAGATGATGTTCTCTTTTTTAAATCATATGTGCTGCTCTCTCCAGGGCTTTTTTTCTCATAGAACGCCCAGAACGGAGTACCACCACCTTTTTTGGATGGAACCTTGTAGAGTAGGCAAGGCAGGTTGTATGACATGTGTGAGTTCCGGCACCTTTTTTTTTTTTTTAGAAAAAAAGCACTGGCTCTCTCCATCCACTTCAAAACCAACCTCTAAAACTTCCAAGATGTTTTAGATTGCAAACTTAGTCTATAGGGTGATTGGAAATCTGGACACTGAATAATAATACCTGAAGGATGCAAAATAAAATTTTGCAAAATTTTAGGAAAATACCAAGTTTGGAAGTTGCATGTTAATAAGTTCTTCCCAAGCGTACACAATTCATTTTAGGAAACTGGCTATGCTTATGTGGAAGAAAGGGGGGAGGTATTTCAACTCGTAAGAAAACAGCCTTGCTTAATACATTCCATCAAAATGTTTTGAGTGTTTCATACTCCAATAGAACAAATCTCAAAACCCATTTAATGTTCTGCCAAAGGAATCTCAAATACTCTTGCTTTCCCCCTTTTTTACCTAGGGGTGTAATTATAGGTGAAAGTCCATGAGTGCTGCCTACTATCCAATCTACAGGAAAAATATCCAATAGGCTGATATTTGGAAATATAACAAATATTACTACTGGGTTGGTTGGTTATTTTCTTCTTGCATGTTCATACTTGATGGTCACTGAGTGAAGCAATTAGCTTAGTGCTTGAATGAATCACTGGGAAAGAAACACACAGAATTTTACATCAACTCTAATTCAGTACTATTAATTTTATTTTGCATATTCAGGTGGGAGTGATCTGGTGTGAATAATTAATAGATTGTTTTTTAAAAAGAAAAAAGAAAAAAGCAAGAGATTTATCTTTGCAGATGTATTTGTATTTGCTCTTGAACTGTTTAGTTTGTCTGTTAAATTTCTTACTCCGTATTTGGTATTATTCTGGAGGGGAGGATGAGTTCCTGATATACTCAGAGGCTAGAATAGTGAGTATTGATGAATGTTTAACTCCCAAAAGAAATTTAAATGCCTCATAAATTAGTAGGACTAGTGACATTTGGAATGTTAGAAATGCATAGCTATAACTCAAGTCTGGAGTAGCCATGACAAAAATATGCTCTGATTTCTTTAGTTTTCTTTATTAGCTTAGTACAGAATAATCTCACCATTTTAACTGTACCTTTAACTATGTTAAGTTTCCTATTGAGTACTTCAAAATGACAATAGGTGGGGAAAGAAAAATAAGATAAGACAAGATAACCTTTATTGTCATTTTTTACTGTGGGCACACTGGCACACATTAAAAATGAAATTATCTTGCTTGGTCTCAAAAGTGTACACATACATAACACACATATAAACATGCTATAAACAACATACTGTATGTATATACCTACACCCTTACATATAAATACGTATAAATATTAATCACTGTCCACATTGAATACAAGGAGGAAGCTTGAGAGATCACAAGGTTAATACTGTATGGAACAAAACTGTGACTGAATCTGGATGTTCTGCTTCGGATACCACCAGAAGGTAACAAGGAAAACAGGTTGTGAAGAGGATGTGTAGTGACCCAGAGAATCTTGCAGACCCTGCTCAAGCAATGCTTATATGCTACGTCCTGAATGGAAGGGAGGGAACTGCTAATAATCTTTTCTGCCATCCTGACCACTCTCTGCAGTGCCTTCCTATCTGAAGCAGTGATGCTTCCAAACCATGTTCAAATTGATTGGACAGCAATACCAATTTTAACAAAATGCATAATAGCTGAATGTTTGCTTTTAGCCAAATGCTTGAAAGCATACTTTTCTGCTCTGGCTAGCTTGGCTCTAACACATGGGTGTCAAACTCGCCGCATCATGTGACGTGTCATGACGTATCACGGCTTTTTTTTTGCATTGCTGGAGCTGGGGTGGGCATATGATGCAACCAGCCCACAGGCCAGCAGTTTGACACCCTGCTTTAAGATCACTAGAGCTTGTATTAAAACACTCCAGAAAAATAATTGTTGACTTTTCCCGATAAAGAGAGAGAAGATCATAATGGGTATTTCAAACATAGTTCTAATTCGCACATGTATAAGTTTCCTCTGGGAGGCTTAAACTAGGAAAAGATGGATTCAAAACATACAGATGGTCCTCGACTTACAACAGTCATTTACTGACTGTTCGAAATTACAACAGCACTGAAAAAAGTGACTTATGGCCATTTTTCACACTTATGACTGTTGCAGCATCCCCAGGGTCACTGATCAAAATTTGGATGCTTGATAACTGACTCATATTTATGACAGATACAGTGCTATAGGGTCATGGGATAACCTTTTGTGACCTTCTGAGAAGTAAAGCCAATGGGGAAGCCAGATTCACTTAACAACTGCAGTGATTCACTTAACAACTGTGGCAAGAAAGGTTGTAAAATGGGGCAAAATTCACTTAGCAACTATCTCGCTTAGCAACAGAAATGTTGGGCTCACTTGTGGTCGTAAGTCGAGGATTACCTGTATTCAGCTACCAGTGCACTACATAATACTGACCTAGACATTTTCTATCTTTCAAACTTATTCCTTCAATGTTAAAAGGAGAAAGAGAATTGCATTCACCACCTGAATAGTTTTGAAAAAGAATGGGATTAAAAGAAAAAATAGTAAGATTAAAAGAAAATGGAGTGGTTTTTTTAAAAAAATAAAATTTGTAGGCCAGAACCCACTTGCTTGACTTTCACAAATAAGTTTATACTCAGGGATGGATTTTTTTCCCCTCTCTTTCAAGGCAGCAATAAAAAATATTGAACAAAATAATTTTATAGGACAAAAAAAATCAGTGACAATAAAACCCAACAATACAATACATAGGCTAGGAAAGCAAATAGTGCAGCTTCATAAAGGCCTGGCAATATGTACAATTAGAAATATATACAAGATAATAGAAATACTTCTACATATGTACGGTAGATGTTTTAGAATACTTAAAAGAACCATTCTAATATCTTTCTTGTAATGCTCTATCAGCATGGAGAATATTTTCACAAAAAGAGTGAACAAAAATGTATTTGTATCCTTTTCTTTCTTCAATAAATGCATTGATGCAAGCTATTTTTTCTAATATAATTGGTGTCTCATTTATTTAAAGTATTTCTATCTCATCCGTCATAGAAAGTAAACTGCTAAATTTGAAAGAATAACTGATTTCCAAAACAGGGAAACAAGAGCTAGCTTCAGAGGAGAAAAAAAATGGTGGTAGCTGCAATCATGTGATTTAAGCCCCACCCTTTTTAATGCATATAAAAAGGACAGTTATCAGTTGCACTGTTTCAGCTGCCATTTTGCCTCACAGACACCTTGAAGAGCAGTTTGGTCTAGTGATTAAGGAACCAGGTTAAAAGCCAGGAAACTGAGTTCCAGTCCTGCCTATGGCATAAAAGTCGTCTCACTGACTTTGAGTAAGTCACTCTCTAGCCCATTCACAGGGTTGTTGTTGTTGTCCAACTCATCGCGACCCCATGGACAATGTTCCTCCAGGCCTTCCTGTCCTCTACCATCGTGAGGGTCTGGATGGGGAGGAACAGACTCAGGCTCAACCCGTCCAAGACTGAGTGGCTGTGGTTACCGGTGCCTCGGCATAGTCAGCTGATTCCATCACTGACTATAGGGGGCGAAACTTTGGCCCCCTCGGAGAGGGTACGCAACTTGGGTGTCCTCCTGGATTCGCGGCTGACGCTGGAAGACCAGTTGTCGGCCGTGACCAGGGGGGCGTTTTATCAGGTTCGCCTGATTCACCAGTTGTGACCTTTTCTGGACCGGGACGCCCTACGCACGGTCACTCACACACTTGTCACCTCCCGCCTGGACTACTGTTATGCTCTCTACATGGGGCTCCCCTTGAGGAGCACCCGGAGGCTCCAGCTGGTCCAAAATGCGGCCGCGCGGGCGGTGTTGGGGGGGCCTCGACGTTATCACGTGACGCCGCTGCTGCGCGAGCTGCATTGGCTGCCTGTGGCCTTCCGGGTGCGCTTCAAGGTGCTGACTATCATCTTTAAAGCGCTCCATGGCATCGGACCCGGATACCTTCGAGACCGCCTCCTGCCGCAGATTACCTCCCATCGACCTGTACGCTCCCATAGAGTGGGTCTCCTCAGGGTGCCGTCGGCCAGA
>NW_015386490.1:431943-470370 GCF_001527695.2 Protobothrops mucrosquamatus
TTAAATGGAACCATAAATTTGAAAACAAAAGTGCCTAAAGAGTTAAACAAGACAATAAATTTTTAGCTTTTCCTGATCACGTAACTGGTAACCAAAAATAGACCAAGAGCGTTAGCATCACTCATGGTTTCTTGTTAATTGTCCTGTTTTAGATACAGATGTTTTTCACTCCCAGACACTGACTTTTTTTTTGTACAAAATATGCAGCTTTGGCATTTCTGAACCCAGTAAAACTTTGATTTGCTGTGCTGAGATAAACATCAAATCCCAGTAAGCAGTTGCCTTTTTGTCTTTCATGAGCAATAAAGAAACAAGATTTCTTTTAAGGACTGCTTGTGAAATCAGGAATTTTCTTTGTTTTCCCAAGAGAAGACTGGGTTGAACATTTTTAATGTGACTGAGTTTTTCTTTCCTCATTTTTTTACTTTCCCAACACAGAAAATAGAAGAAAATTAACACTAGAATTGACAGATTCATTTGAACTTTGTTGGTTAACAGGGCAATTTTGGTTAACTTTAATATTTTAAAAAACTAGACAGTGTTTAATTTGCCCTCAATCCTTAAAATATTAGTGTATTAAAACAAATTATAAGGTGCTTAATCCATACCAAAAACCAACTTGTAGACGAGAGTTTGCTTTTTTTTAAAAAAAAAACAAAACCTTAATACATTATGTTGAAGCTTTTGCTTCAATCAAGTTTCCAAGGCTCCATTCTTTAATTTGGGTAGATCCAGATATGATGGAATTTGTTGCATGTACATCTCAGACCATACATGTACTGGCTATGAATTCTTAAAAGTACAAACACAATACATCTAAACAGCCTATAAAAGATGTTTCTGATGTGATATATATATATGCTAACTGATGCCATTAGAGATATGGATGTGATATGAATGTATGTTTTACATATGACTGAAGTGAACTTCCACAGTAAATCCAGGAATATAAGTTCTTTGAAGAAAACCAAAAAGGATGAAATAGCCTTATAGGTCCAATAGTCCTAATACAACAATTCACTCCTATCAGTGCATGCCAATCTTCATCTTTATCAGCAGAAAGACTTAAATCCATTAAACCCCCACTGGCACTTGCACAACTTCTGACCAACAATTTTAACATAGATTCCCTATGGAAAGCCAAATGGGATGCTGAACACCCAGTCATACTCTAAGAAGCCATATAAATGACCCTACAAAAAAGTTGCCATGTCAGCAATGGATAATCCTGAATAGGATTCACATCTCACACAGCATAAATGGGACATAGTATTCTCCTCTCAGTTTGAATGCGGAATCCCATGTCAACTGTAGATCATGACCATCTGTAAACTGAGGGCATATATCAGTCCAGTATCTGATTATTATAAGTGATGCTGAACTTCAGTGGTTAGATGGCCTAGACATTGATATTTAAACATAAATCTTTTTTATCATTTATATTATAATCTAATTAAAATGTCAATATATATTGCTAGTCCATGTATGATATGCCATAGGCTAAATAAATAGATAAGTTCTAACAGGAACTACCTTATTTGCATGCTGTGCCTACCCTTTTTCAGAATTTTTCTTGCCCAAATAAATTACACGTAACTTACATATATTAACAGGCCTACTAATCTTCTCATAGTAGCACTTTCTCTCTAGAAATTCCTTCTCCTGGAGGTGCATGCTTTCCTACCCTAACTTTTAAGTCAATAGAGAACCATAGAATATTGTATTCCAATTAATTTGGCATATAACAGGAGTCCATAATGGAGGGAATGAAGTTCTACAATTAATACAAGAATTTAAATCATACCATTATATTCATATTTTAATCTGAGAAACAGTGAAAGAAAATGGGAGAGGCAATATTTTATTGGGACAATTACTTTTTCTCTTCAAGAATAGATAATCTCGTCCTAGGCAGATTTTGGTTAACTCCTCCAACAGTTCTTTGTCATTGCCAAAGCAGGGAGGAGGGTTGATGGGAATTGAACCTAAAACTTCTGCAGGTGACCAGATTGCCTTTCTGCCTCCTTCATCACTATGTTATTTAAACAAGAAATTGTGTTCTATCAGCCTAGTTCCAAAAATAATGGACTTCTGGGAACTGTCTAGAAGTTATGCCTATGTAAACAGCTATATGCCAATTTAAGCAGGCAATTGAATAACAATGTTGTATAAAATAGACTCCTTGTATAATACATTCTGAATACAGAGATACACATAATACAATGCTATGTACAGTTCACATACAGTTTCATATTAAAGAGCAGAGATGATTAAAATTATTTAGTTTCTTTTGAATCCCAGCTAATCTCATCCCACCACTGCATAAACCACAATGTACCTTCCAAATTCATTGAATTTTGGAAAGCTATTTACCCAGCAAGTCAACATTGTGCATCAGACAGGCATATGTGCAAGTATTCATGAAAATAACATCCCTTATTATAATATGTAAAAAACTGTACACATGAGGAAACACTGCAAACAAAATTTGAGAGTTTTGAGAAAATGCAATAACACACACTTTTGTAAAATGTGAACTTTAGGAGGGGAAATATTTCCCCAACTAGCACTGCAACAGAAAAATGAGAAATTGGGACAAAATGAAATTGACCAATTTCATGGTCAATTGTCTGTTGCAAGGTATAGCCTTCAGTCCACTGACAATGCAGACCACTAATAATTTTGTTCTTTAAAACATAACACTGAGGGCTCACACCACAGGTTTTCTCCTCCTTTCCTAATTCTTGCAGTCCATACTTCTCTGCAAATATGCTTCACAGTATCCCACAGCAAAGAAACATAAAAGTCCTTACTTCTTCATCCCATGATAGAATTAGTTCCATAAGCAGGACCTCTGTTAATTTTTTTCTAATTTGGGATTTATAACCTGCATAGTTTTAGCATGCTCTCTCTCTCAGCCACTTCTTATGTGGAACTAAAATATGTTTAGGTAAAAAGACTATCTTACACTTATAAAGCCACATTTTTAAACCCAACTAATATGCGAGCTCTATTTAATTGGCCACATTCTTTACTAATCCCAAGGGATTTCTGAAATCACCCCAGCAACAAAGAAAACTTAAAGAGAAATGCAGTTTATCAGAGCTGATCCCCAGATCTGAATAGAAGGTCTTGTTATTTTGAGCTATATGGTCTTCTGTCATTTACTAATCCAGGACTTGGCTTGGAATTCTGTTTCTTCAATTCTTGTTAAATTTTCCCCAAAACTAGGTTTCAGATAAAAAATTTATAGAGGATATTTTGGTCATGAGTCTCAAACTCTGAATCTCTAAAGAAAGCATATGCATTTTTATCTTTAATATATTTATCCAAGAGATGAGTGAAGAAATTAGATTTTTATCCAAAGTGTTTCAATGGATAGTATTTAGTTTGCTGACAGTACAGTTCTATGTAGATTTATGTGAGCATAAGCTATGCTGAATTCACTCAACTGCTCCAGAGCCTCTCCAAAACTTAATCTTATTAACTATATTCAATTTAATTAAAATTAAATCAAATTAAGTTTTCTTTATCTGGCTGCATTCTAAGATGTGGCTGGCATGCCCATTTAAAAGCAAAATGAAAGATCTCTTTCTGGGAGCAGAAGACTGACCAATCCATAACTCTTTAAAGCAGTTATAAGACACTAGGATTCAAATATGTGAACAACCAGTTCTCTGTGTGGATGCCACTTCCGGAAGTTCATTCTGGGCCTGGGCAACAAAAAATTAGCTACCGGTTCTGCTGAAATGGTGCAAACTGGCTGAATCCCACCACTGCTTGCAGGTGTTTAAAACTGGGGAGGCACAATTTAAACCCCTCACAGTCATGAAAACTCACTTGATGACCATTGCTTCCTTTCAATCCAATATATTTTCCGTTGTGGAAATAAATGAAGAAAAATGTTCATGTGAACCCATGGAATATAAATGTAAAAAATAAATATGCTTCTCCCCCCTCCCCCCAAAAAACCTGGCCTATACATAGTATAGGCCAGTGATGGCAAATCTTTTAGAGACTGAGTGCCCAAACTGCAACCCAAAAACCACTTATGCATCATCGAGTGCTGGGTGGGTGTGGCCCATTGGCTGGGTGTGGCCAATTGGGTGGGCATGGCTGCAGTGGTAACGGCAGACTGGGTGGGACTAAAAAGTTCAATCAATCAATTCCAACTTTGCAAGATCTTTTTTTTTCCTGCGAGAAGTTGAAATTGACTGATTGAACCTTTTTTTTTTTTTGCACACGGTGGTGGAAGCCTAAAGCAAAAACGTTTTATAAAACCCAGCTGAAGGCCTAGGATTGGGGCGACGGCATGCATGCCCACAGAGAGGGCTCTGAGTACTGCCTCTGGCATCCATGCCATACATCCGCCACCACTGGTATAGGCTAATCCCATTCTCACCCATTCATTGAAAAAATAGCCATCCTGATGAATCTTATCTCTAGCTATTCACAAATCATTACCATGCTGGTAAATCCTGACTTTGTTCATTCACATGTTTCATCTCAATATTCTTTCAATGTCAACAATGTTCTCTGTATGCCACAGATGGGAAGCTCAGTTCAAGACAGAGAGGCCAATCCATGGTCACCATGTTACAAAAAAGATGTTGAGACTTTGGGGAAAATGCAAAGAACAGCAACAAAGATGATTAAGGACCTGGAGGTAAAAACATATGATGAAAATTTGCAGGAATTGGGTATGGCCAGTCTGGAGAAAAAAAGGACTAGGGATGACAGCAGTATTCCAGTATTTGAGGGGCTGCCATAGAAAAGAGGGGGTCAACTTATTTTCCAAAGCACCATAAAGCAAAATAAGAAACAGTGGATGGCAATTAATCAAAGAGAAAAGCAACTTGGAATTAAGGAGAAACTTCCTCACAGTGAGGACAGTTAACCAGTGGAACATCTTCACTGGTTCATTGGAGGCTCATTACTGGAGTTTTTTTTTAAAAAAAAAGAGTGGACAACCACCTATCTTAAATGATATAGGGTCTCCTGCTTGAGCAGGGGGTTGGACTAGAAGTCCTCCAAGGTCCCTTCCAGCTCTATTCTGAATAGAATAGAATAGAATAGAATAGAATAGAATAGAATAGAATAGAATAGAATAGAATAGAATAGAATAGAATAGAGTTGGAAGGGACCATGGAAGTCTTCTAGTCCCCACTCAAGCAGGATAACCTATACCATTTCAGACAAGTGACTGTCCAGTCTCTTCTTAAAAAAACTCCAGTGATTGAGCACCTACGATTTCTGAAGGCAAACTGTTCTG
The DNA here is from genome assembly GCF_001527695.2 of Protobothrops mucrosquamatus. Taxonomy (NCBI): domain Eukaryota; kingdom Metazoa; phylum Chordata; class Lepidosauria; order Squamata; family Viperidae; genus Protobothrops; species Protobothrops mucrosquamatus. The sequence continues at coordinate 437,216 of NW_015386490.1, forward strand.
CTGGTTAACCGTCCTCACTGTTAGGAACTTTCTCCTTAATTCCAGGTTGCTTCTCTCTTTGATCAATTTCCAACCATTGTTTCTTGTCCTGCCCTCTGGTGCTTTGGAGAATAATTTGACCCCCTCTTCTTTGATTGATTGATTGTGGGTTAACAGATGAATGAATGAGATCAGAAGCAGGACAACCACAGTCCACTGTTTAGATTCATAACCACTGCTCTATAGACACTGCAATGGACTGCACAGTTTAGCTTCATAGCCACTCAATTCCTAAAGAAAGATTCTACATGCATTGGCAATGTCCTAGGAAAAAGCAAATACAGTTATTTCTTTGCTCATTTTAGAAAAAAGTGCATAAATAATGCATGTATAATGTGATGTTATCTAACAATTTTTGACAATGTTTTATAAAAAGATACCTACAGTATGTGTATGAAATACTGAAGCCAGTTTTATTAAGTATTGCATCTCATTTTTAAAAAAGGTGGGGGAAGCGAAACTGGAAAGAAAATAAAATAGCCATTTCTTTTAATCTACTGACAAAAAGGAGCCACTTCTACATCTGAAAATCAGCTTGTTATTGATTCTATCCATGTTAATATTCATGAAGCTCTATCACAGGACTGGAGATTTTAACACAGTGCCCCCATGCTTTAAATCAATTCCCATTGATTTCAATTGGCTTTTCCCATCCAAGCATCGATCATGTCCTTTGCTTTAGAAACACACCCCCAAGGTCCTTTGAAGCACACTTGCAGCATAATGAGCTCATAGGGATCACTCAAATCTGAGATGGAGATAGACAGACACACTATTTTCTACGAAAGCCAGGATGCATTGAAAAGACCTCTCAAAACAACTCTTCCAGTGGTTCCATTACTTTTCATAGAATCAAAACTATTTAGACCATCTTTGTGCAGGGATCTCAATAAAAGCATTCCTTACAGATGGGTATCTTCAGCCCAAAATATATCTCATAAAGTAGAGTACACCCTCTAATCTAGCTAATTAATTGTTCTTTTGTCAAATTTCTTATCCTTTTTCTCCATAGAAGTCTTACATTCAACTATATAGCATATCCCTGGAGACAAAATGCTAAAGTTATAATAGATGCTCATTCACTCACCTCACTTGACTTTCCTCTGAAGATTCAGTTAAGAAAGAAAGGCCAGTTTAATTTTCCCCATTTTAGATTTATAGAAAAATGGCCTTACATGCAGAATAGAGGTTCATTCTGCTCAGAGTTATCCACACTGGCTAGCAGCAACTTTTTTTATGATTTTAGACTGGAATCTTCCTAGGCACTAGGTTTGCCTAATGGGCAAAAAGGTGGAACATAAATTGCTAAAGCAAAATTGAAGATGCTAAAATTAGACATTCCAAAAGAAAAGGATAGGCACTATAGCTGAGTTATGGTTTCTCAGATAAGCAAAATCTTAGTGAACCAGCATATCAGAGCAAGCTTTGTCTACTTGACTACTAGTATTTATTCTGGAATAAACTCTTTAAGATTTCACATAAATCCCAGCTTTGCCAGAAATGTCAGGAATTGAACCTGAAACATTTTGCATGCCAGTTATATGTTCTAAAAATTTTTACAAAGAGCCTGTGAAGAAATTGCTAATTTCTTCCTGGAAGTTTCCTTATTTAAACTAGGAAAAAAATCATTGGTACACAATAATTGCTCTTTTCTTTCACTACTCTTTCATAAAGTGTCTGGTTCACGTGGCTGTCTAACCTTTTTGTTTTCCCTTTCAGAAGATCCTTCCTGTCTATGAGTGGACTACTCCTATCTTTTTTTGCAATCATAGAAGACCGGACATTGCTGTACTCAATAGGAGGAAAGACGTGTAATTAAGTAGACCCTCTTTTGTTTACAAAACTACTTATAAATACACAGGAAGACATTTTAAAAAGTCAAATTTAATTAAATATAAAGGTGGGGGTGATGATGCTTGGTACAGATTGGTAGGGGCAGGAAATGACAATGTGTAATGAAAGTGTTCTCAAATCTTTTTAAAAATGGCAATTAACGAGGAAATATTTTTCCCAGGAATCAATCCTATATACTATACTTTTCTTTTTTTTCTTTTAATTTTTTGCTATACTAAAGTTTTTCTTCAAATTTACACTTTACAAAACTGGATTAAAATGTGTTATCGTTACAAAAATATAAAGGCATGGCTGTTGTATTTGTTTAGCTATTCTGCAGAGAAAATCTGCTGATAAAAAACCCCTATCAGTCAGGTTTTCTGAAATCTTAACCAAGGATCTGGACAGAGTTTAACTGCTTTTATAAATATTAACAAAATGGCAAAATCTGTCTCAATAAATATAGCAACTTTCACAAACTATAGAAGGAATCTTGTGATCCGTCTGTCTGTCTGTCTAGCTAGCTAGCTAATCTATCGTCTATTTCCATCTATCTCTTGAAGGCACTCTTGTTACTAAAACAGAACCAGTAGACTTGCCATTTGCAGCAAAATATTTGAAATGAAATTAGAAGGTTTTTGATGATGCATAGAGACCACAATAGAGCAACAAACATTAGCAAAGTTCCTCAGAAGAGTTTTGCTTAACTACATGTAATACTGACAACATGATTAATAATCAGTACAACTAATCTTTTTCTACTAGGAGCAATTAAATAAATGTAAATAAAAACAACCTCCCATAGGATTCCCCTCTTCCAAGTAATGACTGAGCTGGACTCTAGCTGAGGAGATCCTATGGAAAAGACTGAGGCAGTCTTACCTGGTCACCCAACATATATTTCACTTAGTTAGCCCTAAGGAAGTGGGCAGAGCTTGGGTTCTGCATTGTGTGTCTTGTATCAATTTCCCTTTTGTTGGTCAGGCCAGCAGGGAGGTGTCATGTTGTTGGATCCAAGAACTGACAAATACTTTCTTGTGAAAGGGGTGACTCTACCTACTTTGAAAGAAGCAGCAATCTGTCCTGTCTGCAAGAAGCCATCCTTGAACCCAATTTTTGTCCAGTCTTCATGTCTCCTGATTAACAATTTGAGAGGAACTTGGAGCAATTCATCCATGTAAAAAGACTATAGCTATAGTACCATTCTCAGCAACACCTTAATTGGGATACTAAATGTAAAGTCAATTGCCCTAGCATGATAGGAGGCAAATGAATATGAAGGATGGACAAATCAAATAAAGAGAACAAAACTTTACAGACATTAAGACCCAGCTAGAACACAGCATCTGGCTGATCTTAGCTAATCTCAGAAATATTAAGTATGGTCAGACTTGGTTAGCATTTAGATGAGAGACCTAGAGAAACCAAGAGTTGCAGACTAGTCTAGGAATTTAAAAAGAAAAACAGAAGAAAATGTCTTCTGGAAACCACTTTCATACATTGCTAATAAACTACCTGGACATATCCATGAAGTTAACAAGAATCGAGCTAGACTCAAAGCAGATTTTACAACTTTTATAAGGTTTTAAAATACATGATTTTTCTTTGAACGTGGCTATTTTCTGCTTTGATCATGTCTACCCATCACAAGACCCTCACTTGACACACTCACACAAAGCCACTCCACTGAAGTTTTTACCTAGCCTGGTAATGAAACATTTGGAAACCAGCCCAAATCTTCACCCCCATCCTACACCCGAGCTACAGATATTTGCCACTATTGCAAACTTTTTCTTATTCCAGGCCAAATATGCAAGGCCAAACTCAAATGTGCTAATTCGATGTTTCTTAATTTTTTTCTGAAGTCATCTCTTAGGTGGTGGTTATACAGGAAGAATCTAATTTCTATTTGGAGACACAGTAGAAATATGTATTTGTGCCTATACAATCCTGACCATTTTCAAATTCATTCAGTCTTTAAGTCTGGAGCAAAGAAATGTCAGATCTTGAACAAACTGGTGCCTGTCGGCCCATGTTCTGACAAATAGCTCCAACAAAGATGATTTATTTACAGTAGTTAATACAATTGGTAGTAATAACTTTATAGGCAACCTCTAAGTGCAGGCGAGATGAAAAATTTACTAAATTGGAATATAAAAATTCATAAGAAAATGTACAAAATCAATATTTCATGGGCCTTGCTTTACCTTGCCTTATACAAATCTACTCCAGAGCATGCATTAAAATTTAAACCAGCTCCACGCGACAAGTTCAAATACAGGGGCCATTTCATATTAGTTTAACTTTGGAGGAGATATATATATATATACACACATACACTTTTATAATGCAGGAAAAATAACTTTGGGAGCTCAGCACCCATATTATGGGCAGTGTAGCACTGTTCTTCTTTCACTTCAGTGTGTATCTATCTGTGTTGATTGCATAGAAATTAATATTAATTTTATGAATTATTCAATATTACAGTCTGTTTTAAAAGCAAAAATAATGATAAATCATAATTACACAAGAAGGACCTTTTTATTGTACTTTTTCAAACTTTTCCCCAACAGTATTGATATTGACTTTCTTTTTATTTGGCTTCTTAATTCTGAGAATCAGGTTCCATGGGTAAATGGCAGAATTATACTATGTAGAAGGTCCTGGATGTAACCTTTGATGCCTTCTCCTGAAAGAGGCAGCAGATTAGTTGATCATGATCCCTACTTATGCATTGGAAGGTCTGCTGGACAACAAATTATCTCACTTAATAGCCAGCTATCAACACTCCAATCAACATCTAAAAGGCACACACAACAGGCACCATATAAATACCACACACAGAATAGCCCAAAGCACACAATCTGCTAGAGAGAAATTCCCTGAGGATGGACTCCAGCATGTGTCTGAAAATTCGGAAGACTAAACCTCTGGTCACGGTGATTGACATATATTGGAACTTGCAACAAACTATCTGTTCAAATCCAATTCATGTTTAATCTGGAAAAAAGATTAATGTAAACACAGGTAATGTAAATCCCTATTTTTCTTTCCTGCAGTAGCAGAATATATTTTAGTTCTACTTAAATTGCAGGTATATTTCTAATTGGTCAGTTATCCAAATAAATTTACATATGTAAACATTTGGTATCGTCTGTTAGTGAAGCCCCCCTATAACAAGGCTGGGAAAGATTCCTGCTTAAGAGTGTTTCCTAGTCTGAGCTAAGAAAGTGAGATTCAGTTAGGAAGAACCTGCCTCTGTTCAAAAGTACTTCATTCTGTCTGGAAAATCTTATTTGGTGTATCTGAACCACTAGAAACAGTCCTTGACCTTTTTCCTTTTCTCTTAACAAGCTACTGGAGCTACAAGCTTCTAACATTTTTTTGGGCTTTAATCTTGCAGTTCCCACAAACCAACTGTTGATTGAGTGCCTATTATTAAGATCATTGGTCTGTTATAGACTGATAAATGATACATATTTTAGTTTAGTAGTTTAGCCTTCCAAATTCTCCCCTGAACCTACATGAACTACTTTTTAGCATGCACAAAGTAAGGATTTGTGCTCATCTCAATGAAATAGTTTACTTATTCATATGGGAGAGATACCATCTTAGATTTTAGTCTCCTTAATCTGACCCAGACTCAAAGAGAGTCCTAATTAAAAAGCATTCTATCCCCACCTCTTCTAGCCATATCTGAAAAGACCATCAGGAAAGGCACATATTAAAATCCCTTTTTAAATTAGGAAATCAGCCACATAATTTTCACTTAGCCCAGCTAAGCAAAGCCAGTACTTGTGTGGAAGACCACTAAGAAATCTTAGGTTAAAAGCTACACTGGATTTTTTTTTTAAAAAAAAGATATTCCAGGAGAAGTCTGTGGCAAACCATTTTTATACTGTTGCCAGAAAAACACTTTGAACATATTCATGAAGCCTTTAGGAGGTGAACTCAATCAGAAGAATTTGGTGTTGTTGTTTTTTCATTTTCAACAGCACTAAGAAATATATTTTCAACAGCACTAAGAAATATATTCAATGGTGAAAAAAGTAAGGTTCTACATTTAGGCAATAAAAAACAAATGCACAGGTACAGTATCGGACGTACCTCACTCAATAATAGTAACTGAGAGGGATCTTGGAGTCCAAGTGGACAATCACTTAAATATGAGCCAGCAGTGTGCTGTGTGTTTCTTCAACAATATCCATGTTTTGAAGTTACCAAAAGGAAAGAATTGTTCTCAACTTGAAAGAAACTGTTTTAACTTCAGAAAGTCAGCTGATTCCATACACTTCTCCAATAAACTCACTTTATAGGATGAGATGTCATCCACCCATTTATACAGGCTTACAGTATAGAGCCAGTTTGATCTAGTAGTAAAGACACCAAGCTAGAAACCAGGAGACTAAGTTCCAATCCTACCTTGATTATGGAAGCCAGCTGGATGACTTTGGGCTAGTCACTCTCTCGGTACAACCCATCTTAAGGGTTGTTATTGTGGGGAAAATAGGGGATGGTGCACTATGTATTTTCACTGCTTTGAATTATTTATAAAAATAATAAAGGCAGGAAATAAATAAATTTTAAAAAGTACTAAACCAGTACAATGCAGTATTACTTCCTACCAATTGAAGTACACGCTAAACAATGTATTTAGCATTGTGTCCATCAACCCTGACTGCTCTTTAGAAGGCCAGATCCTAAAGTTGAAACTCAAGTACTTTGGCCACCTAATGAGAAGGAAAGACTCACTGGAGAAGAGCCTAATGCTGGGAAAGATTGAGGGCAATAGAAGAAGGGGACAACAGAGAATGAGGTGGCTGAATGGAGTCACTGAAGCAGTAGGTGTGAGCTTAAATAGACTCCAGAAGATGGTAGAGGACAGGAAGGCCTGGAGGAATGTTGTCCATGGGGTCGCAATGGGTCGGACATGACTTCGCAACTAACAACAACAACCACACAGCTTGTGTTATGCAAGAAAGCAAAGGAACCACTTACACTGTATGTTAGAAGAAAATGGTGTTCTGCTATTGCTTATACTTTAATTTATTAACTTACTAAAATATTTATATACTTAATTGGTGTTTATCAAGACAGATATAGGATGTAAATGAGACATTAAATTCTTTTTTAAAACATTCATTACTTTGTGTTAGACATTAATTGATATAATTCACTTGCTGTAAACAACCCTAGTGTCAGCAGAGGAACTCTGCATATCAGTGGAAGAGTTTGGGGGAAGATAGCAAAGATACATGCCTGTAGCTTTATCTTAGCTAAACTTGACTCAAGCTGTAGTGCAATAGTTTGGTAACCAATGACCCAGGACCGTATGTACACCTACCCCAGTCCTCTGAAATTAGGCCACCAAAATTGCAGTGCTACAATTCTGGCCCTTTGGGGCTGCAAGGTGGAACTAGGAATGAGTTTCTTCTAGAATATTACCTTGTTTCTCTTCCTATCTTACTGTTCTCCAAGATCAAAGTAGGCCAAAACTTTCAATCATAATCCTTCTAAGTGTGATAGCAAAATTGCTTGCTCTCCTGCAGACTTTATAAGGATGAAGACTGATCTATAATGTCCAAGCCTTCAAATATTCACATCCCTGGTTTTAGGAAAGGGGCAGTACATTAAATGCAGTTTTTGTTCACTGAAATTGAGCCCAAACGCTATAATTTAATTAAAGTACATGGAAAATTCCACTGAAGGACTCCCTAAATGTGGCATTTTTCATTTAAATTCCTTTCCATCATTCATCCGGTTCTAACGTCTTCATAAGGAGCATCCTGTGTTTTGATTGCACACTTTAAGATAATATTGTGAAGATTAAAATTACCAAATACATTATGACTGCATGAGACAGTCACATACAAGAACTATTTATTACATTTTTATTCTGGATGCCATGTATGATTGTATTCCTCTTTTTTATTCTCCCCAAATACTCAGGAAGCAGATTCAACTGAGAGATTGTTCTTGGCAGTATTGCATCTCTCCCATTAGGCAATTTCAAGAGCACCATTCTTCTCCTCAAAACTGCAATATAAGCTAAAGGGAAACTACTCTGCAAAAGATCGGAGTCTTTTAGTTAAAATTAACAACTAATAAAAAGAAGGCAGCAGAAGTATAACCAGCTGGAATTCAATTAGTCCAGTAGGTTTTCCAAAAATATCCACTAATGGGGCTGGAAAAGGATACTTTAATTTTAGTAATTTCATATGTTTCTGCAATAATTGCAGTTCATCTGCTACCATGTTATTTTTCCATAGGGACTTCATGGATCATTATACGTTACAGAACAGGATGCAATCCAACAGGGGCAGACAGGCAATCAGCTCTCTCTCTCTCTCTCTCTCTCTCTCTCTCTCTCTCTCTCTCTCTCTCTCTCTCTCTCTCTCTCTCTCTCTATCTCTCTCTCCTGTACAGATAAAGCTGTAGTCACTCTGATTATTTAATATTTTCCTATTTATGTCCCTTTTTTTTGCAATTGGTGAGCTATGCATCCCAGCACAATTACTGGCTTAATACTATCCTCCTTGTCTTTTTTCAGATGCCAAACTAGCCCAACATCAATTGGGGGCATATTTCTTCCAGGGAATCTACGCTATTATTTCTGGGAGGGCTGACCAATTGACAGGAAGGAAACTATGTTGCAAAGGCAAACCATCAGCATCATGTCCACTGCAATATTCCATAAATAAACATAGAAATCTGCAATTAAATCTCCACTATGCCCGCCCTTTCTAAAAAGAAAGAGAAAAGATAAACTTGTGCTTCTTATATTTCCTACTGTTTTCTGTTCAGTCTGTAACATTTCTCTAATCTAAGAAACAGTAAGTATAATAAAAATTTTGGCATCTAAACATTAGTATGCTTACTGATGGGTTTTTTCCCTTTCCTGCTTGAAAATTGAATAATCTGGTAAGGAAGGAAGCAGGAAGGGGAGAGAACCAAGTAACTGGTTCTATCCGAGAGTGTTGCTAACATCCCATGCTTGAAGAAAGTATCAAACTAATCTCAGCTCCAATTAGAGTTGAGCTGAAACATCTGTCCTGAACTTTTCCTCTAAAACAGGCATGTCAAACTGCCGGCCCACAGGCCAGACGCGTCATCCTAAAACTGTGCCTATCCCATTGCCGGCAATGGAGAAAAAGCTCCGATACGTTGCATGACATCACGTGATGTTGCGAGTTTGACATGCCTGCTCTAAAACAAAGGTATTAGGATGGAAAGGGAGACATAGGGTTCCTTACAAAGCAAAATATTCTCAGCATTGTTTCTTTGGAAGGCTGTCCAATCCATCTGTATTTTAGGAATCATAAGAAGAAAGAGCAAGTCTTGACAATTATCTGAAAGCAGAATGAGCAGACACAAAATGATATTCTATTTCTTTAATTGTCCTGCTTTTTCTGCCACACTGTACAGAATGATAAGTAGCTTCATGCTTAACAAATAAAACAATTTGGCTGTATGTCATGATAATTTTTTTAAAAAAAAATAGCTACATATTTTGGGGTGCTACCATATTTTTTCCTCACAACTCACATTCATAATATATAGATAGTCCTCAACGTATGACCACAGTTGAGCACAACATTTCTGTTGTTAAATGAAACATTTGTTAAGTGAGTTTTGCCTTATTATACGTCTTGGGTTTGGACTTGGGTTTGGACTCTTTCCACAGTTGTTAAGTGAATTGCTGAAGTTGCTAAGTTAGTAACAGTTGTTAAGTGAATCTGGCTTGACTTTGTTTGTCAGAAAGTTACAGAAGGTGATCACATGACCCCAGAACAATGCAACCATCATAAATATGAGTCCGTTCCCAAGCCTCTGAATTTTGATCATGGGAGTTCTGCAATGGTCATAAGTGTGAAAAACAGTCATAAGTCACTTTTTTTTAATCCTGTTGTAACTTCGAATAATCATTAAATGAACTGTTGTAAATTGAGGACTACCTGTGCATGAACAATGGAATTTAGTATGTCTGGTTGCTGATGTCACAGAATCTTATAGGTTTGCTTGAGAGCGGCTTGTTGAGTATGACCAGCAGAATATAGGAGGCAGACAAATCAGGAATCAAACATTTGATCTGTATAACTTAGTCATGTCAGCACTGACAGATAGTAACACTTCAAGGTTTCAGGAAGGTATTCTTCCTGATATAGTTGAACCTGAAAACCTTCTGCAGGAAAGAAGAGATTCTTCCATTGAATTAAGTCTCTTTTCAGATCACCAGGCAGTAGAGAGAGTGAGGAAGTTCAAACCCAACAGATTAAGTTAAAGCAGAATATCATTTGGTTTTGTCTGGTCAACACATACCGTAGAGTTCACTTTATTGTTTAGAATTAAGCAGTGAGCAGTTCTGGAAAAAAAATCAATCTAAGCTTTTCCCCCCTTTTTGTCAAGCTTTGCCAAAGACACATTTGATTTTTGTTCATGCCAGTATTTGCCCACATTTCACAGACCTGCCACAAGCCTCCGTCCATCCATCTTGTAACCAATCCTCTTTCCCTGCTCCAGACTGGATTCCATGTTTTTTCTTGCCAGGAGTCTGTGGGTCAGGGTCTCTCTTGGCAATTCAGCAAGCTCTGCCTGACAAGAAAACTGAAGTATGTTCCCAGAAGCTCTTATCAGGAAACAATGTGTCAAACAAGATGAAACTAGCTCTCCATTCTTGGAAGACTTACTACAATTTCCCTTATGCCGATAGAAGCAATGTTAACACTAACCAGCTATGAAGCCTGCAGTGCGGATATACATTTCACCTCTCATTAACAAACGTTATAAATGCTGTTCTCTGCTGAAAGCTGTGCAGGATTCCCATTTTGCCATTTACTACAAACATCTCTGGATAAATCTGTTAGTAATGTAGATTTCTTTGGTAGACCTGCTTGGGGGGGAAAGAGGAAGGAGCAATGATAACACAGTTTTTCCTGCAGCATAGGCAATCTTTGCACACCAACTTTGCTTTTCACAAAGAAGACATGTCGGAGAAAGAAAAAAAGTCTATTATTGTGGCAGTTCCAGACAAGCTACCAATAACTGGTGCCCTCTGGAAACAATGTGATGGGAACCCCCACCTCCAATTATTTTAATTAGGGGACTGGAGGCTAAAAGATATAAAGAATGGTTGCTGGAATTGGGTATGTCTAGTTTAATGAGAAGAGAGACTAGGGGTGACATGGTCGCAATGTTCAAATATTTGAGAGGCTACCACAAAGAAGAGGGGGGTGGGGTTTCAACTTATTTTTCAAAGCACCAGGAGGCAGGAAAAGAATCAATGGATGGAAACTAATCAAGGAGAGAAGCAATCTAGAACTAGAGAGCAATTTCCTGACAATTACAACTATTGGTCAGTGGAACAATTTGCCCCCAGAAGTTGTGAATGCTCCAACACTGGAAGTTTTTAAGAAGAGATTGGATAACCATTTGTCTGAAATGATATAGGGCTTCCTTCCTGAGCAGAGGGTTAGACTAGAAGACCTCAAAGGTCCCTTCCAACTCTGTTGTTCTGTTAAATTCTATTAATATTTTCAAAGATTGTTTTCCACAAAATTTGTTGCTCTATTTTAGTTGTTATCCTAGGCCACAGGTGTCAAACTCACCGTATCACGTGACATGTTGCGACATATCGTTACTTTTTTCGCATTGTCGAAGCTGGGGTGGGCGTGGCCTCAGAATGATGCAACCGGCCTGCAGGCCAGCAGTTAGTGCAATACCCATTGCACTAATTTGGACCAGCCACTCCTGCAATGTCAGACACAATGCACAAAATGGGGAAAATTGGTTTTGTTCTCTTAAAAACCATGTGTCAGGGATGCCTAAATCTATAGAGTGAAGGGTTTTTCTTTCCTAAGATTTGAGTAGAGGCAACCCTGACACCATGCAAATTTATGGTATGGCAGTAAGAAATAGGCCATAAATGGAAAAAAATATGGACTGAGTCACCTAGTCCCCACTTGTACTACAATATTTATAACAAAGGTTTTGCAATGCAGGATTCCTTTTATAATTTTGAGAAGTACATACAATCTTTAATAAATAAGTGATCCCCAGATGTATCACAAAAGAGTTGTTTTTTAATACTTGGCTTTTAGTAATTTCTTTTATTTATGTAAACAGCCAAATGACATGGTAAGATGGAGTCTAAAATATCACAAGATGGAAACTAACAAAGATCTAAAAAGAAACTAAAGCAAGTATTTTGTTAATAGGGAGTCACTTGGAGGGCGGGGAGATTAAACAATGCTGTGTTAAAACTATTAAGGAACCTAAGAACCACCACAGAACCAAAATTAAATATAGCGATGGCCATGTTGGTTTTCCTAATGCACCTCCTAATGATTTTTATTATTATTATTCTTGAGATTTACCAGAGAATTTTCAGAAACATTCAACTCCAAATGAGAGCAAAATATGGGGGAACAACCCTCCTTCCCATCAGTTCTCTATTGCTAGAACTTTGGCCAGGAGGACATCTATTGGAGAAAATCAATAGTTAAGAACTTTTGACTTCCAAGGCTATTTGGAAGAAAGCTTGAACATGCTAGAAAATAAAAAAGAGAAACGACCAACTAAACTTTAAACTGTTCCAGTAAGTGCCTATAAAATTTATAGCGCTGACAGAGATCAATCATTATAGAGAGATGTTTTCAGCTTCATTCCTATGATGACATTACCATGTTCTTCATCTGTCAGTTATGCCTACAAAAGTAAGCGGTTCTGACTTTTTTTTTTAAAGCTTTCTGCATACTGGCTATAAATGACATCTGCTTATCTAAAGATTTTTTAGGCAGCTGAGTCAATTTTTTCCTGTATTTAAAGTAAGTTTGTTGTATTAAATAAAAGTGCTATCGAGCATAAATATTTATGCTTTGGAAAATGTCATTTATTTTAATTAAGAACTACTCCAATGCTGGTTTAATTCAATCTTTTGAACTAAGAAACCCAGATTTAAATAGACTGTAATGCATATCATTTGATTGGGAGATGATAGTTGTAACTCTTATACTCAGCATAGTCTTTTATTATTTCTGATTTTAAAAAGGCCTAATATTGTAAACTATATTATAGATTATTATTTTAATTGTATTGCATCATCATAGTACCATCTTGATTTTTTTTTAACTTTTACTGCATTTGGTCATGATGATACCTCACTTTGTTTGTGAAACTGATTTGTTCTGCACAGGCTGATTCCTAGAAAAGAATTCTTCTCAGTGCAACTAAAAAAAGTATTTTATGGGTTTTATTGTTTTGCTACTGTTTTGTCCTGAATTCATATGACCTGGGTTAAATTCCTGAGTGCTGACTCTACCACAATTTTTTTCTACAGTTTGAATCAAATTATGGAAATATTAATCAAGGTCGCTGGTAGCAGGATGTGTTTTCTTCTAAAATGCTTCTTTTTCATGTGATAGCTGCCCAAAATAAAGGGCTGAGCAATAGCTGATGAGAAAGACTCAAAAGTGCATTTCAAAAGGCATCTGGACTGTTTTTTCCCTTGAGAAAGAAGAAGAAAATGTTTTGCTTCTCAATCAAGAAGCTTCATCAGTTCTCATGGTGGGGGAGGGGGAATGGAAGGATCGGTACTGACAGTTATATTTCTTGGCAGACATGTGGTCCATTAGCACTCTCTGTGAGAGCTCTTGAGGCCGCTCAAGAGGAGGGGGTTTAGCCTGATACCACCTATCTCCAATCTACAACGCAGCTCTTGCAGCAGTGCCAGGAAGATTCCACAACCAATTGCACTCTGAAGGCAAAGATAAACCACCAAATGACCTCAAGAGAGTGCTAACGGACCAGATGACTGAAAAGAAATACAATCCTTCCATTCCTCCCTACCAGCCCATCAGAACCTATCCTTCCATCCTCCACCTCCACCCAATCTCACCTGTCAGTAGCTATCCTTCCATCCCCACCTTCCCACCTTCACAACTTATGAAGTTTCTTCAATGAGAAGGAAAACATTTTTTTCTTCTTCCTCAAGCAAAAAAACAGTTGCCTTTTGAAAAAGCACTTTTGAGACCATTGTGACCTGGATGTCTGAGAATCTCCACAGACATACAATAATTGTCCAGCTATTATTTCTATTATCAGAGGTAATTAACCCTTCCTAACACATTTAGTTCCATGAGCTTTTATTTAATTTTTATATTAATTCAATTCAGTTCAATTCAAGAGGCCAACTTTGGCCTCATAAGCCGCCTTATTTTACTTACTTTTATTTCTCTGGTTCATTTTAATTTTACTTTTCTTCTGACATTATTAAAAATTGTTTTATTATTAAAACATGATAATAAAATATTGCTTAATATTTTATGTTTGATATTTAAATATTAAATATATTTAATGTTTATTAATTGATAACTATTTAAAAGTAATTAAAATATTTGATATTTGAAATAATAATAATTGAATAATTTAATAAAATATAAAAATATAAATAAAATAGCCAGAATGGTGTAGTGATTAGTGTATTGGATTTGCCCCAGAAAGACCAAGGTTTAACTTCATCTACTAAACCTTCATCCATTAAAGCTAATTGGGTGATTTGGGGCTCACTTTCTTTCTCGGTTCTTCAATCCACCTTACCACACAGGGTTGTCATTAGGGGAAAAAGTGAGGCAAGGGAGCACAGTGTATGCTGTCTTGAGTTCTTAAATGAAAGGCAGATAAATAAATAAAAAATAAAACAAATGAATTAGGTTACTTGACATTTATCTCTTCCAAATCTTCTCCAAAATGAAAAGTCTAAAATATTTGACCTGTTTACTCTCCATAACCTCAGTACTCCGTAGGTATGGCTATTACAGCTTTATAAAGCCACTATATATAAATAGCACATCCTCTAGCCACAGAGAAAATGTAATTAAATAAATTCAGTTGCTTGCCTGAACTGGATAGTCCCTATATGGATGACATTCATTAATTAATTTGATGACATGGAGAATATTTTATTATTTCTAATGAATGTTGACTTTTCCCAAACATGCATACTTATTTCATTTTATTCTCTAAAGCATGCATGTATGCAGCTTTTCCAGTATAGATATTATTGCATTTTTTACCAAGAATTGCACTACAGAATCAAGAAGTTGAATAATAGCAGTATCCAGAAGTCATGAAATTGAATTAGATCTTTAAATGTAGACCAGAATGTAGTATAATATAGAACTTATTTGCTGCAAATTTGGAGAGAGTTAAAAGAGAATTTGAAAAATTTATAGAGGATTAAACTTCACTGTAACATTTTACTAAGACATTTGCCAGTTGTTCTTGGAGCCTTTTTTGACAAAATGTGAGAATTCAAAATACTTTTAACTAAATAATAATAAGTATTTTTTTCTATGTATCAGTACCTTTCTATGCCTCTTAGTTGTTTGCAGGCAGACATCATTATGTAAGCTTGCAAGGAAGTCTCTAAATTAGAGATTTTAGCTTGCATACAATAAGAAGAAAAACAGGAGAAAACAGGATTTTGGTTGCATTTGTGACATATTGGCCGAAATTTGACCAAGCTGACCAGGACTATCCTTGCCATTAGGAGAGAATATGGCATGAATATGAGAAAAAAGTCTGGCAACTTTTTTTTTCTTACCACAAACTATTATGTTAAAAGCCTTGGTTGCAGTGTAGATCAATAACCATGTGCCCACCAGATGATCACTATGACATATGGAAGATTATGATTTGAAAAGTACTAGGAGTAAAATAGTAAAGTATAATAACTAGTGAATGATTCAAATGAAAGAAACATATAAGAGTATGAATATAAGAGTTGTATTTCAATAATCTCACATGAAACAGGATGGCATAGTGCAGTGGTGGTGAACCTTTGGCACGTGTGCCAAAGGCGGCACTCAGAGCCCACGCCATCACCCCAGCAGAGTTTGCCAGAGTAGCAAGCATGTGGTGTTTGGAAGCGATGGGGCAGGAAGGGAGCAACCCCCCCCCGGGGATGCTCTAGAAATGGTGAGGGACTGGTCTCCGCTGTCCTGGCCCTGGCTCCGCCCAGCCCGGTGGCCCCCTAAGGCACGGGTACAGGAGGCAGTCAGTGCACAGGGGCTGACAGCATCCAGCAGCAGGGGCTGCATAGCCCACTGTGAATATGGGCCAGCCCTCCAGTGCTGCAGTGGCACCGTCAACAGACGGAGTTGGGGAAGCACATCATGTAGACCACCGGACACATCTACTCTGTCCCATCTCTTTTTGGTTGGAGAGCTGGTCGCCACTTGTCATCTCCTCAGCCCCCTCAAGGGTCTTGCCCTTGGCCCGCGGGTGGAGTGCATTCCCTAAGTGTACCTCGGTACCTACTATGGCCACCAGCCACTCGTGCAGGTCCATTAGGCTGCCACCCAGAGTTGCAGGCCCGTCTAGCATGAAGGAGGTGAAGCGGTCAACTAGGAAGCCCCACCTAGAGGTGATAGGGCACAGCCAGGGCCACCAGCAAAAGGCCACCCCAAGCGGGGAAATTTGGATCCTCATCAGTGTCATGGCCATCCAGGCCCAGCAGAGATGGGGGGAGGCATGCAATCCTAGCTGGGACTGGAAGAACATGGTGCGGATGGGGATCTGGGTTTTCCCACTTGGGGTGGCTTTTGGTTTGCTGGGCGTGGGTGTGCTCTACCACCTCTACTAGAGCTTGCTAACTGGCCATTTTGACTCCTTTGTGCTGGGCAGGCCAGGTGCTTTGGGTGGCAGCAGCAGCCTAATGGACCTGTGTGAGCTGCTGGCAGTGCCAGCCTGAGGCAGGGCCAAGGTGTGTCAGGTGCACAAGGGAAACAGGCTCCATGCCTGTTCTGTGAGGTGGCCAAAGAGATGACCAGCAGCTATCTGCTCTCCAACTGCAAGCAAAAACAGATGGGATGGAGTAGGCAGGTCCAGGGGTCTGCATCATGTGCCTCCCCCCTCCCCTACTCCATCTGCTGCTGGAGGGCTGACCTGGTATTGCCAGCGGGTTGTGGAGTCCCAGGGTGTGCCAGTCAAGGGGCCAGCAGGCTATGGCTACTGCTGGACACCGTCGGCCCCCATGCACTTCCTGGCCTCTGTGTGTGGAGGCCGATGGTGTCAGGCAGCAGCCACCCCGACCCCAGTCTTGCCTTGCCTTGCCTCATGGCAATGGCACGCCCCTTCCCACTGCCTCACCTCACCTGCAGGACAAGCCTCCTGCCCATTGCCCACCCACCAGGGACCCCCTGGATCTCCTGGTCCCCGCAGGCATACCCACCATGAGCAACATTGTGGTGGCCATGCCCACTCCAGCCACACCCACCCAGTTGGCCATGACTAACGCAGCTATGCCCACCCAGTGGGCCAACCCCCCCCAAACCCCATTTGAGGGTACTACAATGCTGATGCGGCCCTGGCACTTTGTGATAAATAACTCACTTTGTGAGTTTTGGGTTGCAGTTTGGGCACTCGGTCTCTAAAAGGTTCGCCATCACTGACATAGAGCTTCAGTAGGCAGAGCACATTTGCAGTAATGGAAGATCCAGTACAAACAAATGCACATCTTTTTTGGATTTAAAAGAAATTACAAAGCAATGTAAAAATAGATTTATGATTTAGATTTGTTAAGCTAAAATGAGCCAAATGTAGACAACTCATACTAATAACACATAAATAACGTCTACATTTTATCTCTTCTGGATCTCCTTCACTGGGTGACTTCAGATTATAGTATTATGAAAGAATGGAGGGAAAAAAACACATTTTCTTAACTATATATTCTACACTATTGAAAGAAAAAGGGGCAGACTCTCCTTTGAACAATTCACAAGTAGAATTACTTGCTTTCTCAACAAAACCTATGGCTGTTTTTCTACACCATGAAGTGTTGGTTAATGTACAGTTTTATTTCCATGTGCACCTGTATTTGTGCATGTGCAAGACAACCCCTGCCTATTCAAAGAGGTAATCTGATTCACTTATCACAAACAGAAGGTGGTATCTTGCAATTTCCTCATGAAGGTTTTGGTTAGCAGTATGTGAATTAGCTGATTCAGCATGATAAGCCAGACACCACTGGCATGTACGAACCACCACAGACAGAGCAGTTTTAGAGCACTGACCGTGACTGTACGTGTGTGTGTGTGTGTGTGTGTGTGTGTGTGTGTGTGTGTGTGTGTGTGTAAAATCAAGTGAGAGTTACTAGGCTGCTCCTTGGATACTCTTCCACTTGTACAGAAGAAGGTAAATGTGCTGTGCTCTTCTATTATTTAGCACTGCGTAGGGTTTTGTTTTCTTCTTATGGCCCTTTTGTGCTCACAGATGTTTTAATTACTATGGAAAGGGAGTAGATTATTCTAGCCATATGTCTCCATTCCACATAAATAAGGACTGTTGTCGGCCTACTGTTGTTTCTCGGGACTGTCAACGATCCCAGTGACATTAAAGCTGTCGGGCCAGATAAGCATCTTCTCCCCTTCAGTGAGCATGCTAATTCAGAGAACACAGAGACTGATAACCATGAAAATGTTCCACCTAGAAATAATAATGATCCCACTGCAAAATGGTTCCTTCAGGAATTTGAGTATGAGCTTGATTCGAGTTGAAACATCAACAAAGAGAAAGAAAGAGAGGGATCACGTAGTCAGATATTTGTATGGCATGTACCTGATTCAGGATAGGTTCCCAGCATTTTTAAATTCAAAAGTTAAGGTAAAGGATTTGAAACAACCTGTCTCTGTCAGAACTGCTTGATGTTTAAAATTCAGTTCTACTTTTACAATAATCTCAACCAATGCTAATGATTGGTGAATCCTTATTGATATCCAGTGATATTATGCACAGATTATATTAAGTCTGGAGTCACATTATAAATTATAATTGTTATTATACTTTTGCTATGAGCATTATTGAAAGAAATTCTTGACATGATTTTTGAAATCTTCATAGCAATTCAGAAAACTGATTGCAGATTCTTGCTGGTATCGTGCTTTGGTGATAAGTGATAAAGTTTTTATTGTGGTTTTTGTTTTGAACTTTATACAAACACCAAAACACACATACTTGAACTTAGGCAAGAAGACTTCCTAAGAGGATGGGATAGACAGCTAATTGCAGGAAACATCCAACTATGTAAGCTATAGAGAAAAATATTCTTCCTATCTTCCCTCCCTCCGTTTTTCTTTTAGCTTTTCTATCTAATAAATCAGGGAATTTTTATACAAAGTTTTCTCTGAAAGGAAGATTTATTTATTATGATAGTATTATATGCTGCCTTTCTTTTAAGACAGACATGTTAAACTCGCGACATCATGTGACGTATCAGAACTTTTTCCCCATTGCCAGCAATGGGGTGGCCGTGGTTTCATCGTGATGTGTCCAGCCCGTGGGCTGGCAGTTTGACACCCCTGTTTTAAGAGCTCTTAAAGTGACATGCATAGCATTTCCTTTTCCTTTTTCTCCATAATAGGCCACCTGAGAGGTAGGTTGGGCTGAGAATGACTGGTTCAAAGTCATCGTGGAATCTTCTATGATTAAGAATGATTTAGCACCTAGGTTTTTCTGTGTCAGATGAATCTTTATCAAACTACATATTTATGTGTGACAGAGGATTCTATGAAGTTGCTGATTGTACTAGTGTCCCCTATGGCCTCTAGCAGTATTTCCAGGTCCATCTGGGTCTGTAGAGTAATAGGAATTATTAAATGACAGTTTGTCACACCATATGCCTAGGTCACTTGTGGATTAGACCCCTGCCCTTCTTGGTTGACAAAATCCACTGAGAAAGGTCAGGCAATTGCACAAAAATGGTTATGAACAGAACTCTGATGGACAGGGTAATGCCACGAGTTTTCAAGTAATCAGTGGTAGCCAACTCTGCTCAAGAAGATTTCCCTTTACCCAACTATTTTGGAAAATTATTCACCTGTCTCCAACCTTCCCTTTTGGAGAAAGTGTATTGAGAAGTTGGTGCAACTGCAATTGCAGATAGTTCTGAATGAATATTATCTGGATTTTGTTTTAGTCCAGCGGTTCTCAACCTATGAGTCGTGACCCCATTTGGGGTCGATCGACCATTTCACGGGGGTCGCCAAGCAAGGCTGTCCGCCATTTTTTTCCCTTTTCCAGCGGGTGCCTTACCTCCCTTGGGCTGGGCCAGCTGGTGGTCGGCCTGCTCCGTCTCTGCAGCTTGCCAGCTACGCCTCGGCCGGCGCAGGGGGCGGAACCATGCATGTGCGGTGCTCCCGGGCAGGGAAAGTCCTCGACTTACGACCGGTTGGGCAGTCCTCGATTTATGACTGGTTTAGTCCTCAACTTATGACCGGTTTAGTCCTCGACTTACGACCGGTTGGGGGTTGCAGCATTAAAAAGGTTGAGAACCACTGTTTTAGTCAGTATTCAAATTTGTGTATGGAATAAAAAGCACATTGATCACTCTTATGGATGGGTCTGAGGCAGGACTAGAATACGGAGAGGTGACACTCCTGGTCCTGTTACATCTCTCAGCTACATTTGGTACCATTAACCATGGTATCCTATTGAGCTGATGACAAGTTTTGGCTCTGTTAGTACTTTTCTATGTAGTGCTTAAAGTTTTAATTCAATGTTTTCATGCTTCATATGCTGCTTAGAGCATATGGGAACTGAGTAGCTTGGAAACATATTGGTTATTTATTATACAAATTTATAATTTTTATTGAATATACTTTTAGAACAGGAAGGATGAATAACATAGTTTCTCATTTACGTATGAGAAACTGAAGTAGAAAAACTTATCTACCTATGACTAAAAATGACCATTGTTAAAAGACATATGTGATCTACCAAATGTTATTCTTCCTTTCTAGTCACAGTGTTACATTAAATCTAGTCCCCATTAATGAATATTTAATCAAATTAATATGAAGGGTATGCATGCAAATCCACTCCAAAGTTATTTGTAATCTACACTGTAACATATTTTGTTTGTGTATTGGTTGCAAGGCAGTATAGAATAGAATCATAGCTTTAGACACCACAATGTGATGGTCATAGTTAGTCATCACTTGGCTAACATTTGCATGGAATTAGGTATCATTATATGAACATATATCTCTTTCCCACGACATAGTTTGTCTGAGCAGATAGAAAACTAAAGTCACTCAGTAAATACAGTTCCATGATTTTTCTAGACAAGATATAGAACTCTACAATGTCAATAATTGAGAAATAACTGCAAGTTAGAATGTGAGAAACACCGCACTGGAAGGGAAGATTAAGAAACCACTCAAGAAAATTGAAATAACTGTGAGAAAAAAGAGCCTATATCAAATCAAGTGAACAGCTACTGTAGAGGAACTCTGACGCCTTCTTGAGGATAGAGGTAATTGGACATTCCGCTAGAGGGCACTCCTGTATGGGTCTTTAGTTTCCTTACACCCACATGGGACAATGCAAGGGTGAGTCCTTCACCATCCTAATCTTTTAATGCAGAATCTGAAAACACTCCTCAGAATTCTATTTGGAGTCTAGAACTCCAAAAAGCCATGCAGAATACAGTATATCATGTGGTTTGGGCAATGCAAATATTTTAAGAATTGTTTTATTCTTCCACATTTTCATTTTTCAGAGTACATCTTAAAGTTATAGCAAGAACAAGATTCAATAGGAAAAACAGGAGGAAAAGGTAAGACATCCAAAATCACACAGAATAAAAAAGGGACAACCCCTACAATAGTAAGATCAGCAAAACATTGATTGGGATGTTGATAAAGCCCAATGTTTTCATCTCTGTGGTATTTATAGGTTTGTCATTTATTGTTTAATTCATTTTTTTTCTTCGTGACAGAAAATTCCCTAACAATGATTTTTAAAGTGATATTTCTTCAAGATGAGGCAGTGTTACGGTATTTGCTTATATCCCTGAACATTAGAAATTTGAAAGATGAAACACAAAATTATATGTTGGAGCAACCCACATATTCAAACTGCTTTTGCAGTATTAATATGTGCAAGAAACATCTTCTGCCATATTTACTGCCCAAACCAGCCAGGTGACACTACTTTGGTAATTCATGTAAGAAGACTATTTTTTTTTCAGATATCATAAGATTTTCCCCCCTCCCACCACCACCACCTAATAATAATAATAATAGTGGCCAAGCTGTTGCTTTTTTAATGATGTTCTATCTTTGACCATACAGCAATTGATCTACAGAAGCTATATTTATTTAACATATATCAGGGACTGTGCCATAGTATCACTGAATGATCCCAATAAGGGATCAAGTTGCTCTGCTTAACAACTGGTTCTACCATGAACAATTGTATTTCTAGGGAGTATATTTTCAAGACCATTTTAGAATCATGCAAGATTCAGGATGCAACAGAAGGTTAGATGGGTCATGGTAAAGGAATCCATGGAGAGATATTGAATAGTAAATCAAGAGAAAATCACTTCACAAAGGTGCCTTAGCTTCTGCTGAAGGCACATGTACTGAGTACAACCCATTCTGCCTTCTTGTTGTAAATATCTTTAATCAGGCTGCACTTACTGTATCTCTTCTTCACACTGCAGAGATAGGTGATCTTTTGGAAACTAGGAACTATTCTAAAGAGTTTTGGGAAAGACAAGGGTTGGCGTTATTTCATATATTGTAAATAGATACCACCAGGATTGCTTTTGTTGCTATGTTTTAAGAAACTGTTCTTAATCAGTGGCTCAGGATGTGTACTTCAGTGTTTATGTTTCCTGCCTCAGAATGATCAAAAACTGTGCTAATAGTTTTTGGGAAGCTTAAAAAAAACGAGACTTGGACATGATGCCATAAAGTCTCTTTCAAGTCAGTCTTGAAAGATCTTCAAGTCAATTTCAATCCTAAATATTATATTACTAAAAGTTTGGTCCAACTCCCAGATTATATATATATATATATATTCATTTAAATCCATAAATGAGGCCATGATAAAAATATTATATAAACCACATACTGAGATGTTTTCTATACCTTTTTTATAATTATTACTATGATCATCTGATAAATGTGATCTTTAGCCAATCCTAATGTTAACTCAGTTGTTCTGTACTTCCCAGAATAACATACAGATAGGAATTCAACAAGCCTTTGGATTTTGCTATTCTCCAAAGGTCATGGTTCAATCCCCAGATTAAAAGAGGATTTAAAATACATTTATAAAAATGTTTTTTGAATAATTTACATTTGGAAATAAAGTGTTTATATTACAGACATATACAAATGTGTTCTTGAAAGTTATTTTGTAAAAAAATGTTTCTTACTAATATATGTCAGTTTTATATACAGTTTTTTAAAGAAGACTGTAGATTAATGTGGAATCAAGATGGAAAATAACTATTTATAAATACATGTGAAAATGATAAAGAACAGAATGGTTCATCCATTTTTTGTATTTCATAAATAGCAATAACACTTAAAGTTGGATCCATTTTTAATCATACTTAGAGCAGATACATTGAAATCAGTGGAAATTAAGTCACGTTATTTCAGTGGTTCTAAGTATTCCTAAATGTAACTCTCAAAGTCTCATAAAAATACTTTGTTAATATTGTGCCTAAAATTCCTTCCATATTTTTTCATTATTTTTAATTAATCAGCCATTTAAAGATAATTGAAAGGAGATTATTTTTTTTGTGGACTCCCACAGATGCCACATAAGAGTCTTTAACTTGCTTTAGCTAATAGTGGATGAGTACTTTGTTCACAGTACCATCATTTTTTCCCCCAATGGTCTGCATCTTCCTGGACTGACTGCATTTCAATTAAATCCTAAGTGAACATTTAATTAAAAAAAATTCCTTTTTAAATCAGGAAGTTTGAGCAGCCAGGGAGACTGCAAAGCAATGAGAGAGAGAAAGAAAAATGTGCATAGCATCTTCAACCATTTAACACTGATAAGGAAAGTTTCAAACCATTATCCCAAACAAATGGTAGTGAATAATTAAAATAAGTGGTTCAAGCCAATGCTGCTTTTATGGGGGAAGAAATGTGGGAGGAAATTGGAAGATACTGTAGATGTTGGCATAAGTCTATTTTGATCCTTTCTTTCCATGTTCCATTTCTCTGAAATACTTGATTATTTATAGAACCTCTTATATTAATTCAATAATTAGAACTTCTTAATTTATCTCAGATGTTAGCTATTATGTGTCTTTTTTCCATCTATCCTGAAACATTTGGCCTGTGATCAGAAATAAAATGATAATAAAAGTATTAATAAATACTTGACCATACTCTTTTTTCATCTAGATTATTATGGAAATGTTATACTGGCTTACTTATATTCTCCTTAATATTAAAACTATTTCTACAAAAATGTACAGTCAAATCAAGATTGTCTATGGCTTATTTTTATTAGTATTTGACTGCATCCTTTAATAAAATTGCATGAAGGGCAATGAGAGAAAGGAAACTGAAGGATGTGCTAAACTGGACAGTTTGCTCTACGCAGCTCTTAGACAATTGAAAGAAAGCAATGGAAATTTCCAATTAGAAACAAGATGAAGTTTGGCAAAAATCTCAAAGAACAGGAATTAAGGAGCATATCCATCGTCAACACAAGCTAAGGCTGTCAATGGAGAATTCTAATCCAGAATAAGAAATTGTATTCCATGTTAATAATAATTCTGTTCCCCTCCTGTTTGGACAGGAAATTACCCTTTCAGATCAAAGTCTATATCTGATACCTGTTGATGTGTTCTCCCTATGACTAAGAAATCTCTGTAGTTGGGTTTTCAGACATTGTCATGGTCCCCATCTTCCTTCTCCCTCTTTGGTTGCCCCTGGGCAGATGGACAATTTGAAGTAGGAATTCTCTGTTTCACATATGTCTTTTATCCATTCAATGATGTTAATTAAAAATCTAGAAAAAAATTGCTAGCTATCATAAAACCATCCATATATCTATTTTTTAACTACTCTGGGGAAAACAGGTACCCTCTCCATTTTCATTTCAAAAGCATTTCAATGGGAAGCCTACTATTTGGAAAATTGCTGTTTTCAATAACATTCTTTGACAAGTTCATTCTGCCTTCAAGAGAATAAACTAAATAAAATGTATGGGTGATAGAAACTGAAATACTTCACTTCATAACTACAATTAACCACTATTAATTAAAAGCTGAAAGATAAATGAGCCATGAGATCCATTTATTCCTAAATTGGGAATATTTAAATTCACAGTAAGCTACTAGCTCATTTTTCATTGCAAAGTCTGACACTGCAAGAGCTGAAGGCAGAACAGCAGGGATCACTTGCTTGGAATAAGCAAATAGCTGCAAGTGTGAAGAGAGTGATGTAGTCACTATACTCAGCATATTGGAACTGTGAAGGCCTATATACAGATTCCTATTTAACAATGTCTCTTTTAGCTAAGCTATATTGTTTTTTCTTCAAGATGGTCTATTTCAAATCACTATGGTTTAGAATGTGTGATATTGGAAAATGTAATGATAGGATCCCAAGCAATAGGTCTGTTTAGGCAAGGTAATCTAATAAATCTGTGAAATCTTGAGTGTGTTCCCCTACTTCAGCCCTTCCCTTCCTTCAGATCCTTCAAGATGACATTTCAGAATACCAAGCCAACATGGCATTGCGTGGACTTCCAGGAACTGAGGTTTATGCATTTGGAGACATTAAGTACAGTACTCTATTAAGGGAACAAATTTAAAGACATTTTTGTAAGTTAAGGGATGCATGTTCCATCTACAGTATATCCCAAGGGTATGCAAGCACATATATTCATACATCCAATCTGTCCATGATGACAAAGAAAGTCTCAAATGAAGCCAAAATTATTTTTTGACTGGAAAAAAAATCATAATTCTTTGCACTATCAATATTTTTATTGCATAAATTCCTGTTGGGTTTGTAATTCATCTATGTATGAGGGTGGGCCAGTAAAAAGAAAGGCAGATATCTCAAACAGAGGGAACATATCAAATGTTAAGAAATCACTGCAAACAGCAAAAGACTTGATAGCTTCAATAATTAGCAAAATGTACAACTGGGCTCATGTGTCATCAGACAAACAAAAGGTCTATGGAGATTCTCAGTCATTCAGATCATGGTTGTCCCAAAGGTGTTTTTAACAAGAGGCAACTGGACTTTCTTGTTTTTCTTTGAAGACCTTTCACTTCTCATCCAAAAATCTTCTTCAGCAATGACTGGATGGTGGGGAATGGAACATATATGAGGTAGCCCCAAGTCATCTGGAAAACACAAATTAGAGAAGGATGATATATTGTCTCTTGGAAAAAATTCTTTATGTTCCCAAATACCAGGACAACTTACAAATTTTGCCTAAGACAGCAGCATGGAATATGATAAACAGCATTCTAAAATAGCCAAGACATAAATTTACTTATCAAACATGACCCTAAATAAACCAGTGATGAAGAAGACAATATCTTCAAAGGCGGTACTGTTTTATATTTCCTGTAGAACTAGCAACAACCCTCAAATGCTCCCAGAAATGGTAACTGAAATACACAAGATGAAGTGGATGTATCATTCATCTGACTCACTAAATCAGTTACTATATTAGGATGTTTTGAACTTGTACATTTCATTTCCAAGAAAAATGTAGATAAGGCATTTGTATACACATAAGAATAAAATTGAAAGGGGCCAAAATAAACAGATTTTCTTGCAGACTTTCAGGAGACAACATTCATAACCAATAATTAATTTTCCTCCTACAATCACTAATATTTTGAAAAAGTCCTAAATCTCTTATTCTACATAAATGATTTTCTATGTTCAATAAAAGAGCTAGGATCTGACCTGTCCCTTGTTTTGAGCATGCCATTGGATGGAACCTGCAGGCATTATATTCTTTGTTGGGGAATTGTGCACAGAGAAATTTGCAGTACAGTATGTGCTAGTTTTCTGCATAAATATAATAAGGAAGACACGGGAGGACACGGCAGAGGGCTAAATCATTACTTGCATGTGTTATATAGTAAAAGCCTAAATCAAATATAATCATTTGCTCCTGAACTAGTCAGAAGTCCTTCAACAACTTCACTATACTTCTTACATGATAATATAAAGATGGAAATTGTCTGTGGCCATCTAGGAGGGAAGGAGTACAAAAGGAAGCAAAATCAATAGCATCCCAGGGTCTCAATGATTAAAAGTTGCTGTTTCCTCCTCTAGTTTCCTAGTAGCAGGGATTCATATTAAGTGTACAATTCAAAAAATTCAGGGATGACTCAATCAAATCACTTCTTTGAAATGAATGAATCAATTCGTTCAAGGTATTAAATCAGATGAGGTACTTTTGAATCAATTCAAAGATTTAGCGGACTTCCAGACACATGCATAGTCACTTTTATGAAATCAGATAGTCTCCTGTCCAGATTATTATGATTCAGAGCATATAATTAAATTAAATTGATTCTGAAATCAATTCTGAACCACAGATTTACATAAAATTGAATTAACTCTTCATTTAGTCACAGCATAAAATGAACTCTTGGCTAGTATATATGTACACAGGGCTTTTTTTCTCATAGAATGCCCAGAACGGAGTTCCGGCACCTTTTTGGGATGGAGCCTTGTAGGGTAGGCAAGGCGGGTTGTATGACGTGTGTGAGTTCCAGCACCATTTTTTTTAAGAAAAAAAGCACTGTATGTACATATGTAAATAGGCATGTATATATGTAAGTGTGACTTATTAGGGATATATATTCAGTATATCCCTAAAAAGCCATACTTTTCTTTGGCTTTGTGGCTGAAAGCAGTGTGGATAATGATACAGCTGAGGGGCAAAGCTTTTTCATGCTATTCAGCTTTGTGAATATTAGGCTTCTAATGCAGAGGAAGTATATTAAGACTTGCAGAAAGATAATGCACCTATTTCACATTAAGTCCAAATGGTGAAATGTTAGAAGTCAGTCATTTTCCATAGAATATCAGTAGCATATTCTTGAGGTGGATGTCTCCATGCACTGTAAAAATATTGTCCATGGGATGTGAATCATAAGCTGCTGCTCTTGATGCAGAATGAGGTAAGAAAGCACAGCTTTTGTTGTGATTGACCTCCATGGTTAGGGATGAATGAAGCTGTCAGTGTCGGTTTGCTCAGATTTTGTTTCTATCCATTATGAATTCTTTTCACAGTAGTTTATAGTGCCCAGAAACTAGCTATAGAAAAGTTCATACTCACTTTTAAGTGTATTCCAAAAATGTTCATTTTTCAACTTACCTTTTCTGTTAAACATTATTTGCAGTGCAATATATATGTATCCATTTTTGCATGCATTTAATATCTCCTAGAGCAGTGATGGCGAACCTTTTAGAGACCGAGTGCCCAAACTGCAACCCAAAACCCACTTATGCATCGTCGGGTGCCGGGTGGGTATGGCCCATTGGGTGGGTGTGGCCCATTGGGTGGGCGTGGCTGTGGTGGTAACGGCAGACTGGGTGGGACTAAAAAGTTCAATCAATTCCAACTTTGCAAGATCTTTTTTTTCCCGTGAGAAGTTGAAATTGACTGATTGATTGAACCTTTTTTTTGTATGGCGGCGGAGGCCTAAAGCGAAAAGGTTTTATAAAACCCAGCTGAAGGCCTAGGACTGGGGCGACGGCGTGTGTGCCCACAGAGAGGGCTCTGAGTGCCGCCTCTGGCACCCATGCCATAGGTTCGCCACCACTGTCCTAGAGGCACACATAACTGCACAACAACATTATGCCCCAGATAAAACTTTCAGATTCTCTTCAAGGATATCCCAAGCGTGTTACAGTAATTCATTCTGCAGGTGACCAGAGCATGAATAAGTGTGAGTAAAGCCTCAAGGTAGAGCAACACACAAGTGATGTTAAAAATTCCCTTCTAGCCATGACAGCCACCTGTTCCTCAAGCAAAAATTATGAATCTAGAAGGCCCTTCAGATTGCACACTGGTCTGTCTGGGGCAGTGCCAAACCATCCAGTAAAATCTCAGAACTACAAGACCCACAAACTCAGAGCCCCCTATATCTTCCAGTCACCTCGACAAAATGTCAATAACATCATTTAATTTGTCAGGGGTGATGTCAGCCCTCCTAGGTGAACCAGACCAAAAACAAACAAGATGAGCTAATTCTGCTTTCATTGTAAGGCTAGCTTAACAGAAACTTCCAAGTCTCAAAGTACAAATCTCCCATGTCACTTTTAACAGCCTGGTCCACTGGAAGAATTTATTATTAACTTTCTTTCTTTGATTTTTAAGCCACTGCAGGCTCCTCCTTTTCTTATCTGATTGTCCTTTAGGGAGCATATCTTCCCCACACCCCTCAAAGTCATTCAATCATACCACCAGAAGTGGAGATATATAACTAAGTACCATCAGCATACTGAGGATACCTCATTCCATGTTAACAGATGATCTCACCTAAGTATTAATTGTTGCTGTCATTATTACTGCTGTTTTGATAACTATCAAAATCTGAAGAGCACCATTTTTACCAGCAATAGGATAGTGGATTTTTATCAGCAGTTAAAAATGTGATTCTAACTCCAATTTGAAATGAATTCAAATTGTGTCTATGTTTGGAGATTTAATTTATATTTCTGTTTCCAATAATGTTTTCTGTCTTCAAAAATAATCTGTTATTGAAAAGCAGATTTTTTAAAAAAGCCTCAGATAAATAACTTTTGGGACAAGTTTCCTCAGATCAAGTTGTGGATATGATAACTTCAAGCAAAACAACATGTCATATAACAAGATTCTTTGGCAGTTTTAATACTGTTTGCATGAACTGTATGCTTTCACACTCCTGAATCAAATAATTTTAGAATGCCATGGACTCTTACGTGATCTCTACATGAACTATTTTGCTTTCATAATGCACAATGGCCAAAAGAGGTGAAATCAGAAATATTGCCTCAATGCACTTATTATAATGACGAGAGAGAGAGAGAGAGAGAGAGAGAGAGAGAGAGAGAGAGAGAGAGAGAGAGAGAGAGAGAGAGAGAGAGAGAGAGAGATTTCAGTGTTACCTGACTTTATGAGAGTCAAACATCTACATGCTAGAAGAGCTTAATGACTACATTGTATTTCCTGACTTATGGGAAGTATCAAGAGGTATCATTTCCCCTCATCCTGACAGCTAGTCAATTGAATTGCATATGCTTCTATGAAAAAAGAGCATGTCTGCTAGAAGATGCATATTATTCTGCACTTTGGACAGTCTGTAATATCAATCACAATGCATTACCAGTCAGAAAGCATGACAATGCCAAGGACTGCTATTTAAGGAAGAAGGTGAAAAAGATTACCAATAGCTAGCTATTTCCATTTCTTTAGTTTGAGGCTGGGCACAAGAGTAATGAAGAGTAGTATACATCTGCCAGTTGAGATGGAACTCTTGGATACATTCCATGAAATAGGAAATTATTTAGCGCTTCCACAGAGTTTTGCCCATTGTATGGGCATTGGGCCATTAATTGTATTGGTGGTGTCCATGGATTCATTCAACAACTTGCAACTATATTCACAGGTGTAGATTAGGGAACATTTTGATATACTTTCTCACATTCACTCTCTCTTTTTTAAATAGACAACATAATATAAATAGAGAAATAGATGATAGTTACTGAGAAAGATATGGGAAATAGAGAAGATTAATAATGGACATACAACAACAACAACAACAACAACAACAACAACAACAACAACAATAACAATAACAATAATAATAATAATAATAATAATAATAATAATAATAATAATAATAATAAAGTTGGAAGGGACCTTGGAGGTCATCTAGTCCAACCCCTTGCTCAGGCAGGAAACCCTATACCATTTTAGACAAATGGCTGTCCAATCTCTTCTTAAAGACTTCTAGTGTTGGAGCATTCACAGCTTCTGGAGGCAGGTTGTTCCATTGATAGTTGGATAGCTGTTAATGAAGCAGAGAAACACGAGTGCTTATGTGTTAAAGCATGCAGCAATATAAAAATATAAATTAAATAACTAAGGCCGATTATCAGCAGACAGCCAGAATATGCAAAGAAGAAACCAGCATGGCCGCACAAAGATCTCTCTGACAAACTGAAAGACAAAAAGGACAAATACAAAAAATGGAAAGAGGGGCACATAACTAAGGCTGATTATCAGCAGACAGCAAGAACATGCAAAGATGAAATCAGGAAAGCAAAGGGTCATAACAAACAAAGACTTGCAATAGAAATTATGGACAATAAAAAAAAGTTTCTTCCAGCATATTAACAACAAGAAAAAAAGTCAAGGAAACTGTAGGTCCACTAAAGAGAGAAGATGGCAAGGAAATAACAGGCAACAGGGAGAAAGCTGAGCTGCTTAACTCATACTTTGCATTAGTCTTCACACAAAAAGAAACTATAGCGCAACATACCAAAAAAACCACTGCAAAAGATATACTAGAAACAAAAATTAAAATAAGCAAGAAAATGATAAGAGAACACCTATCCGACCTTGACGAATATAAATCACCAGGACTTGACAAATTACATCACAGAGTTCTGAAAGAGCTGGCAGATGTTATCTCAGAACCATATCTCAGAACCACATCTTTCATAAATTCTAGAGCACCAGGGAAGTACCTGAGGATTGGAAAAGGGCTGATGTGGTTCCCATCTTCAAAAAAAGGGGAAAAAAATGGACCCAGGAAACTACAATCACTTTAACATCAATACCTGGGAAGATCCTAGAAAATATCATCAAAAAAACAGATCTGTGAACAACTAGAAGCAAACAAAGTCATAACCAGTAGCCAGCACGGGTTTGATAAAAACAGATCATGCCAAACCAATCTTATTTTATTCTTTGATAAAGTGACTAAACTAGTAGACCAGCAAAATGTTGTGAACGTAGTATACTTAGATTTCAGTAAGGCATTTGATAAAGTAGACCACAACCTACTCCTTGGTAAGCTAGGAAAAGGTGGAATAGACAACATCACCACCAGATGGATCTTTAGCTGGCTGGCAAACCGTACTCAATGAGTAGTCCTCAATGGCACTATACCCACATGGAGAGAAGTAAGCAGTGGGGTACCACAAGGTTCCGTCTTAGGCCCATTTTCATAAATGACTTAGATGAGGGAATTGAAGGGGAACTCATCAAATTTGCAGATGACACCAAACTGACAGGAATAGCCAACATCCCAGAAGACAGGATCCAAAAAGATCTTGACAAACTTGAGCAATGGGCCCTATCCAACAAAATGAGTTTCAATTTGGAGAAAAGCAAAGTTTTACATTTAGGTAGGAAAAATCAAAGGTACAAGTACAGATTGCATGAGATCTGGCTTAAAAACAGTAACTGTGAGATGGACCTTCCAGTCCTAGTGGACGATCACTTGATTATGAACCAGAAGTGTGCAGCAGCAACCAAAAAAGGTAATACAATCCTGGGTTGTATAAAGAGAGGCATAGAATCAAGATCATGCGAAGTATTAGTACCACTTTATAAAACCCTAGTAAGACCACACCTGGAGTACTGCAGCCAATTTTGGTCACCATATCACAAAAAAGATATTGAGAGTTTGAAAAAAATTCAGAGAAGAGCAACTAAGATGATCAAAGCAACCTGGAATTAAGGAGAAACTTCCTGACAATGAGGACAATCAACCAGTGGAATAGCTTACCTCCAGAAATCATGGGTGCTCCATCACTGGAGATTTTTAAGAAATGACTAGACAATCACCTGTTTGAGATGGTATAGGTTCTCCTGCTTGAGCAGGGGGCTGAACTAGAAGATCTCCAAGGTCCCTTCCAGCTCTATTCTATTCTTAATTCTAATTTGTCAAAAAGATTAGTGCCTATCCTACTTGCTACCTGCCCCCTGCCTTTGGGGAAAAAGGTATTGTTCTTCAAATTTAAGAATAATCTAACAAAAATACAGAATACCTACTTGGTACAGCATGAGTCAATTCATTTTAACCACCATAAGATAAAGCAACCAGGAGATTCTTTGGGCATTCTCACACCCATTTCCTTTTCCTTGTACCTGGGTACAAAAACAGTGAAAGAATCATTAGCCAAGGGGAGAGAACACATATCTACACTTGTAAAGGTAGAAAGGAACAAGCATAAGAGATGTGATTTGCAAAGAATGTTTTCCTTTGAGTAACAAACTTTGCTGGACTTAGGATATTTGAGGGCATTTCTGTTAGATCGCGCAGGCAGTAAGACACGAGTCGAGTGACAGTCAGCTCTTGGTTTATTGGCAAGGCATAAAGTAAACCCGGACTGGCTCTCTGGGCCAGGGGAGCCCTCTTTTATGGGATTCCCCTGGCTTGTAATCACACAATTCCATTGGCTGGCAAGACCCTGTTGCTAGTTAGCCAA
>NW_015386490.1:473308-484210 GCF_001527695.2 Protobothrops mucrosquamatus
ATTTTTGCAAAAGAGAATGTTAAGAAGTTGCTGATTAAATTCACTTACCTTAAATTGAAAGATGTCAATGACCCAAAAAGGATTGTAATATGAGGCAAAGTGAATAAATTGATTTTATGTGATTGAGAAACAGAAAAGAATGAAACACAGGTAGTCCCTAACTTATGGCCATTTGTTTAATGACTGGTCAAATGTATCACCATTTGTAACTTTCCCAAAAGGCTTCTGACAAACAAAGTCAATGGAGGAAGCAGATTTTCTTAACAATTGTATGATTTATTCAATAGGTTAAAAAAAAGTTGTAAAATCAGACAGGACTTGCTTATCAACCATTTATTGATGGAAGTTCTTGTCCCAATTGTGATCATAGTTGACGACTACCTGCAAAGTTTTATACAATAATTGTTTGATTTTTTTGGAAAGAACAGCAAAATGAGAGATTGATTTTGGTATTTTCAAAGTTTTCAGGGAAGAAAGGAAGCTGGTTTTCCTCCGAGAGATCTCCCACTTCCAATCAGAACCTGAATTTGGGAAAAGAGAGAAACAGAGAGAACACTGAACTGCTGAAAGATGGCCATTTTGTCACTGTTGATGGTTCAGAATTGGGTACCCACTTCTGTGTTAAGAGGGAATAAGATAGAAAGAATGATGGGCAGAGGGGGAAGGCATCAACATAATTGATGTTGTACCATCTGCCACTGAAGAACAGAGTCAATGCTATCACATCCTTCTCATAGACAATGATGTCATTTAATGATGTAACAGGATGCCATCTCCATTCTGTAGCAACACTAAGGATAACAGTAATTGTTGTGGGTGAAATTAGTAAAATAGATTAGAGAGAGAAATGAAACAACTGGTCTAAGGACATCCTTAATGCAGTTTTGAGCATCCCAGTTTTGAGCAGGGATTCAAATGTGACTTTTCCAAGCACAATATTTTACCATGCGAACACAGAAAGTGTCATTTGTTTATGCTTCAACACTGCCATTCCTTGAGTCAGCTATAAAAAAGGATAACTAGAAGCCACATTGTGCTCACTAAGATCTCTCAAGCCACTCTCCATAGTTGCAAGCCTACCAAGAGACATTTTGATGCTAACTTTCCACTTGCTCTAGGATACAAACATTAACATAGGCCTTGTTCTCAACTTTAATCTTGGTGGGTTTTGTTAAACAACTAGCTTAATTTGATGCTTGTATAATCAAAAGTAAGTCCCACAGAGATCAAGAGGATTTACTCCCCAGAAATGGCACACCCTGTTCATTCTTTTACTCCCAGCTTAAGGAACACTCATTTGGCAAGCAGGAGCTGCTTTGCTTGGGTGTAGGAGATCTTACTGTCAAGCTCATTCAGGGAAACATATGAGCTGTGAAATTCAACCAGTCAGATCTCTGCGCCCCCAAGGCGAGCTGGCCTTTATAACAGTTCAACCTATTAAGTGCTTGGATCATTTAATCCCACTTGCTCAGTTTAAAGAGAGGCTGAAAGACAAAACCTCTCATCCCTTCTTCTCTCCCAGGTCCAAACAAAAATACCAATTAAATGCTATGCCAAAAATGGAGAAGAACCAGGACGGGAGGGGGAGAGAATTGCAATGGCCAGTCCAGCCTTCACTAGTTTTAGAAGATTTTAGTTAGGAAGCTGTCAATGCCAACCCCACAGCAGGAAGTCTCCATTATTAACACTGGCACTGTGCACCCGATGACTAAAAAGCTATAGGAGTGGTTGTTCAATTGACACACTGTTCCCTCTAGATGCTGGTAGAAGAACCAGAACATATGTCTAAAGGTTTACACCCTCTCTCTCTCTCTCTCTCTCTCTCTCTCTCTCTCTCTCTCTCTCTCTCTCTCTCTCTCTCTCTCTCTCTCCCCTCCCTTTGCCCCCTCTTTTATGCCAGAAGGCTACATGTTCCAAGGCAAAGGTTACAACAGGGTCATAGAAACATTCTCAGTCAAAGAAAACACTGCTGCAGCTTGAGTCTTCACTGGGCTATGGAATAATCAAGGCTAGTGAGAGCTAAACTATGGAAAAGTGCTATTTACCAATCAAGGTATTGGTCCATCTAAATCAGTGTTGTTTATTCTGAGAGAAGAGCCTATCAGCTCAGATAGGGCCATGCATGGGGATGCTGGGGATTATATGACAGGCCTTCAGCATGCAGAAATGATTAAGAGATCAGGCCAAGACTCATAAAATTCAGATTTGAATCTTCACTGAGAGATTTGAACCTAGAAACGCTCATCATAATCTACCTCACGGGGTTATAGTGAGGATGAAGTGAACAGAGAAGCTTCTGTCCTACTTGAAACATCTTAATAGGGTTAAAATGTTTAAGTAATGTATCTGTGTTTATTTTACTTTAAGCACAATGAAAGGAATGTCAGCAGTATACCAGGCTGAAGATGCAGATGTCCCACTGCTTCTTCCTTTATGTTGAAATACAGCAGATTCTGCTGTATTTAGAGCCTGGATTTTTTTGCCAGGCTCTAGAGATTCAAGTTTTTAAAGAAAGTCATTACATTATATACAGCAAATCTGATCTTGCTCTTTCAGTTCAGCTTATTTAGAGAAATAAGGTGAGTCCTGATTTCCAGAAAGACATTTGCAGACCAGGTTCTGAATTTGTTTGGCATTTGCATTATGCTATTCATTATGATCTGTTTTGTTTAATGTGTTGTTGTAGGAGTCAAAATATAGCACGTTTGTCAGGAAAAGGAAAAAGAGAAATGAATTAAAAATGCTAAAATTAAAAAGAACAAAATTGAATTTAGAAATGTTACTACTTTCTTTTGCCTTCTTGTTTTGGTGCCTCTCCCCCAGCTGTATTGGGCTTCAAGTCTCAAAATTCCTATCAAACCTGTACTGTATATTTGGCTATACTGGCTGAGAATTCTGGAAATGCTCACAGGGAGGCCACTAAGCAAGGAAAGGGGGAAGGTGATAAAAAGTGAGAGAAAATACAGCTGGAGAAACTGAAAGAAATACTTGAAGCCTTATAGCCCACTGCAGCCTAAGTGTAAAGGTCAGCTGGACCACCTTGAAAATCTCTTTCATTGGTTTAGTTTCTTTTTGTATCCATCCATAATTTGCTCAAAAGGAGGAAATGATGGCACTACTGATCTGTTTCTCATTGATTTAGAGAAGCTGAGGAAGAACTACACTAACAAAATATATTTTTATCCCCCAAACACACCCACACACACACAGACACACACACAAACAGACACACACATGCTATTTCTTTCTTTTCTCCAGCCAAAATTCAAACAGGAAACATTCAACAAGCCCACTTTCCACTGAGAACAGGCTGTGTTGTGAACCACCTTGGCTAGCTTATGAAATCATATTTCCAGGATCTGAAAGATGTTGCTGTGGCCCACCCACATCCTCACAGCAGCCCAAGCTCTCTCCTTAGCCACTCCATCCAGGCCTAAGGAGCGCACAGCAGGAGAAATGTGGGTGGGCTTTTCGCATTCTGAATCCTTCAGAACTGAGGAAGTGGAACTTCAAAGGAAAAAGCAGTGGAAGGTCTTTCCAAAACTGCCCAGCTTGTGGAAAAGATGGTTAGTGGCTTCTTGTAGTCATTCTCATTTCTTCTTTTTTTAAAGGTATTGATTTTGGATCAAAGGGAGGAACTCTTTCAGTCTCTCTCCTGCCCACGGATGCCCACAGGGATCACAAGAGCCAATGTAAACCTGAAAAGAACTTCCAATATCAGACCTCTGGAGACCCAGGAACCATGCAAAACTCCAGGGCCTCATGACTGATGATGACAATGATATTACATAGAAACACTTATATGATGGACTGCAGCATTAGCATATTGCAGAAAAACAAACCCGTTCAGGGCCTAACCAACATCACGAAACCCCTTAAATTCTGTGGGGAGAAGTTATTTCTGTGCCAGCACAACTGGCTTATGAAATGAATGGGAAAGACATTGTAGAAACCAGAAAGGTAAAAAATTCACAGCAGATGTCTAGTTGACATAACATTAGTGTTGCCTTATTAAGATTATTCTTATTTTGATCCTTACTTCTCCCTTTTCAATTTAGACATTAATTTTATAAATCTCTACTAAGATTTAGGATTCCTGCTCATCACCATTTAAAAATCAAAGAAATATGTTCCTTAATCTCCAGCATATCATTCCAGAAAGTATTTTGAGGGCAGTAGAGTCATGACTATTCTGTCATATTTCTTTCCTTAGTAATTGCTTCAGAAGCACCTACATTTAAAGAAAATATTGTCTTCATTCTGAATAGTTTTGTCTTCAGTAATAGTATTAAATACTCAGATATGACCATCTTCTAAGTTCGTGGCTTCACTGTGTTTATTATATGATTTTGAAGAAGTGCTCATTTAAATGATTAATCTAGGAATCACTCCCCTCATACTGACGTTGTGAATACAGTCTATTTTGATAATACGCAAATTCTGTTATTCAGGTATTTTGATGTAAACGAATTGAGTCACATCCTGGCATTTTTCATTCCTCTATTTTTCAATAAGGTTCTGGATCTCTCTGGTGACTTTTTTTTTCTTAGTAACCCTTTACAACTATTGTAATATATCCCTATCTTGCAGGACCCAATCTGAGTCAGGACCAAAGGTTTATTCTTCCAAGCTTTCAGGCTCATGCTGGAGACCATAATCAGGGAACTTCTCTCTCTCCAAAATAACTATATTTTAATGATTATCATTCTAGCTGGAAGGGATCTTGGAGGTCATCTTGTCCAACCCCCTGATCAAGTAGGAGAAACTATACAAATTGAGACAGGTGATTGTCCATTCTCTTCTTAAAAACCTCCAGTGATGGAGCACCTACCACTTCTGAAGGAAGCTGTTACACTGGTTAATTGTTTTCATTGTTAGGAAGTTTCTCCTTAATTCCAGGTTGCTTCTCTCCTTGATTAGTTTCCATCCATTGTTGGAAACTAATCAAGGAGATTATTATGCTACATGGGTCTTGTGTTCAAGGTGATATGATTAGAGAAGAAAAGGAAATCTGTTATGAACCCTGGGGAACCAAATTGGAGAGTCACAATGATAATGTTCAAGCTTTTATGAACAAAACCTCCAAGAATTTACTTTTTAAAATTTCTGAAATGGCCAAGGGGGTGTTTTCATTTTTATTTCATTTGAAAATGCCCATCAGTTTTACAGCAGTACTGGGATCTTTAAAGAGGATTTCCCAGCATTGTTTGGAATAGCCTTGTTCAGACTTTCTAAAAGGAAAGGAAAGATGGAAAGGATCCTTCAGCCACTCATACTTAACAAGAAAAGTGCAGAACCCTGTACACTATGTGCCCTGGGCCCAATCTGGCATTTTTCCCCACGGATTTTTAATTTTAAGATGCAATAAAATGAAGTATTATTCTGCTCTGGAGTAAAAAGTAGATTAGACCTATACAGGTTCTTTCATCCCTAGAAACATACATTTTGTTAGAGCTATTTTGGTGTTGCTGCATATAGTGTAACAGATATATACAATCTTTAACGATGGTAATAGTCCAATCTCCATTCTCAACTCATCATAAAGATGGGAGGGGAATTCACTGATAGTTAATCCTTATAGGTAATCTGTTGTGCTTTTTAATGCTATCCAGACATCTAACCTCAGAAAGATATACTTACTATGCAGGGGAGGAGGAATTCGGAGTTTTGCCTTGTGCAAAAGAAGAATGTCTTACATCAAACCTCAGATTCAATAAATCACTAACTGACCTTGCCAATGAATTACAATTTGAGGTTAATTTCCATGTTGTAACTAGGACAAAATCCATGACCGAGGGAAGTGGTTCATTGATTACTCAACTGGCACAGCTCCTATTTTTGACTAAACCAATGGCCCCTGTCTGGCATGAAAAGATGGCACTGTGCAATGCTTTCCAATCCTGCTCATAGGGTAACCATGGGGGGGTGAAAGGGAAGCAGAAAAAGGGAGAGAGGAAGATTCTGGTCACTAAATATTCATTTTGCAAAATCTTTGCCACAATTTTAAAGGATTTAGGTTCATATAAGGAACTAAGAGGTAGATCATAACCTGTCACCTTATTTCCACAAAATTTCATTTTTGTATTAAGTGAAACAGCATCTTGCCTAGGTAACCAAGTTTTCTGAATAGTAAGCATCACTTGTGGGTCTGGAAGAAATGACTCTCCACTGAATCATTCACTGCTGGGTCCCTTCCACATAGCAGAAGAGAAATAGCCTGGGAAACTTGATCTAACAACCTCATACTTGTGTATGTTAGGAAGGAAGGAAGGAAGGAAGGAAGGAAGGAAGGAAGGAAGGAAGGAAGGAAGGAAGGAAGGAAGGAAGGAAGGAAGGAAGGAAGGAAATTAAACTATTCAATGACTTCATGCATATATGGAGATCAAATATATTTGTGTTGAAAGCTGTGATGCCCTAAGATCAATACAAGATTAATTTTATCTTCTGATAGAAACAAAACTCTTGAGTAATGGAAACCCATATTACCAAACAAAGCTGCATAATTTGTACAGACTCCAGGTGGCCTCTCTGATCAGGATGTGGTTATGAAGTTAATGCAATAACCCAAATAAAAAGATTAAGTCTTACCAAAATGTATTCATTTGCTATTTAAGCAGAATTCAGTGAGAGGAATGGGGAAGGAGAGACAATATTCAAGAATTGTTCACTAGCAAGAGTAGGTTTGACCAAGAAAAGTTAGCCAACAAATAACTTCCAAAGGGGTAGAAGGTAGGCATGAAAGACTTGACAAACTGCACAGCACAGATTCATGGAATTTTGTTACGTTTGTTCCTTAAAACAGACATTAAAGTGATATTTATTTTAAAGCAAAAAAAAAAAAAATAGCCAAGTAAGTCAAACATTTGAGAAGAAAATTGTTCAGTTTAAAACAAGCCAATACCACAATATTTCTGAAAATTAACTTTTATAACAAGTTTATTCAGAAGCCTTAAATATACACCATGCTTGATATTTTTTAATATCATTGCTTTCTCTCTTTTTCCAACCCCAACCCTAATCTTTCAGATAACTAAGTCTTGATTTCAAGTGGCCTACTGCTGAAAGTAGGGGGTGTGATATGTATTCAGGGTTGGATGATATAGCTTGCTGCCAATTTGGTAGCAAACAACACTACTGTATTTTAATAGTAAATGAGATGGAAAATCTTGGAGAGTGGCTTCAAACCCTCAGTGGGGACTGTATGTAGCCCAAGGACCAGAGGTTTTATAATAATATTTTAAATGCAGCCTTTCAAACCTTATTATTCTACCATCACTTCCAGCTACCATATTACCAGAATGACTTCAGCAGTTCCTAACTCTCACTCAAAGGGCCACATTGTCAAACAATTTCTACATGTAAAGGACAAGCTGCCTTTCCCTTGAGAAATGTGCTCAGCTTCCTGAAACATACTCAGCTGGCTTAAAATTAGCTCAAATATATTCATCAGATTTGTATTAAATTTTAAACAAGGTCAAATTCTAATAACAACTTTGCCAAAACCAGACTGACTCTTTGAACCAAGAAAGGTAAGGGATCCATTCCCTCAATCAAGATTCAGTCCCAGGCATCAGGAGAACCACTTGGGTAAGTATGTTGGAGATTGCCATTCCTGTTGCTGCAGGGAGGGAGGAATTTGATATTGATCACAGGAATTCTGAAATCAATTTTAATTAAATGAAACATTTCTATCTTGCCTTCTTTGTGTGGAACAGAAGCTGAGCCACATGCTTTTATATACATACGTGCAGTATCTGATCGGGGAAAATGGCTATATGATCCTTGGATCCTCGGGGGTGGGAAATATGAAACAGCACAGAGAAAAATAATTGTGTCTTCCAGTCATTATTTTGATTTGCTTCAATTTGTTTTCCATTATTCCCAAAGGCAGAGTACACACATTTGCCTTTCTTTGCTAATAACATTTGAATAAGAGATGGCATGAGCAAAAGAGAGACTCTTGCAGATCAACTTTTTTTAAAAGCGACAGCAATAAACTTATATGTATTCATCTTTTTAAACAAGAAAGATCTTCGGAGATTACTTTTGTAGTTGCAGTTCCTAGCATTTTCTTATTTACTAACTTGAACCACAGTCAATTGGTTTAGGCCCAATTCCCTCCAGATGTGCTAGAAACGATACTCCAAAATCCCAAGCAGCAGGGACTTTGGGAACAGATTTGGAAATTCCCTCTAAGCCATGGGTGTCAAACTCGATTGTGTCATGTGATGTATCATTTTTTTTTGCCTTTGTGGAGCTGGGGTGAGCATGGCCTGCGTGTGACACATCCGGCCAGTGGGCCACCAGTTTGACACCCCTGCTTTAAGCCATTCCATCCTCTTCTCATACTATTACCTATCATCTGTGAAGAACAAACTTCAGCTGCCAGTCTGATTTAGAATAAGGAAACTACTTGTGTTTCTGTCTCATCCTCTTTCCTTTCTACTTTCAAAATGGCATCTATTAAATGAACCTCCATGAATATAACAGAAGATCCTCTCCACATAATTCAAAATACTTTTATTCCTCACCCCTTAATCATATAACATTTAACACCTATTTCATTTTTTGGGGGGGAAGGAAAGTTGCTGTGGAGCAACCCTACAGAAAGCTGTTCTGGATTGGCCAAATCTGTATTTAATCCATTATTTTGTTATATTTGACAGCATTATTTGATGGGGGTAAATACTATGCAGAAGATGTTGTTAATGTCATGTGCAACATACATTTCCATTTTCATTATTCATTTGGGGTTTTCTATCATTGTGAGACTTCAAATAACTTTTCAAATCAGCTAAGAATTTTTGGTTAACTTCCACCAAACTAGCTAGGTCTCAAAACCAGAAGTGTAAATTATGTTTAAATGAAGGCTTACTATTAAATTAAAAAAGGTCTCTATACCACCTAAACTGGTGTTTATATGAATTACAAAGTGTTTCTGCATCTTGAATCAATGTTTACATAAAAGCAGAAGTCTCTATCACTTATACCAGTTGTTTCTGAAATGAACTTTTTTGCTTTCTGATGCTCCCAACCCAGAGAGAGAGAGAGAGAGAGAGAGAGAGAGAGAGAGAGAGAGAGAGAGAGAGAGAGAGAGAAGGCCAAATATCCAATTAGTATTTATTCCTAATCCCTTTTAGAACATCTCATTGAAGACATTACTCAATGCAAACCCTTCTTCAGCTGCAGATTCTTTTGCTCCTGGTTTTCAGACCCAAAAAATTTGCTGCAGAAGAACTGATTTTCTGATAAAAGCTTTCAATACTTACTGTTTTATTTCCAGCTAGATGTTGCCAAGAGTAAGGAGACACACATATTAAGATCATCATTACAATTCTATTATAATGAGATGTGGGCTACTTGTTGATTTATGGTAAAACTATGCCTCAATGCTGTACTTCATGACCCATTCATTGCAACTGAGCAGACCTCCATGAACTTTCTCAAAATAGCTTGAGAAGTGGCTTAGTAATTCATATTTCTGCCTGATGAAAGTCTCTGACTGAGTGGTTTGGATATGCTTAAGTGTGAATGGAAAAGCATGGTAAAAGGAATAGAAAGAAATATTTCACACTCTATTTTCTCATTAAATTTCAATATTGGTTTAATTTATGTATTGTATTGTAGCCTTGGCAAATCCTGCATGATAGGAGTAGGCTACAAGCAAGAAGTCTAGCCTGGAACCTTCCAGTTGTGTTGGACTTCAACTTGCCGAATTCCCATCAATATATTTTCTTGTAACTGAAAGGGGAGGGATTATCATTCCTAAATAATTTTCTAAATACAAAGCTTCTTAAATCAATGGCATGCCTTTAAAATGATTTTATTTCTATAGCAGTTAAAATTAATTTGGATAGATGCTTGTACAGAACAAAAGAACATATATATTAAGAAAATAAAATCCAGCAACAGAAAAGTTAAGTGCTTCAGGGTTATGGTATTCATCAAGGCTTTCAAAATTTAAAAACAACAGCAAGTTTGCACTGCATATTCAGCTGTAGTTTTGACAAGTTAAGATTCTATAAACTAGACCATGACTTGTTGTGGTGGAGTGAATTCTGAAGATAATGTTTTGAAAATAACATCTATCCACCATGGAAAAGGGGGTAAAAGGTCATACTCCTCCTAGTGGAGCCATAAATAAGGAGAGATAAGGATATAAAAGATGCTGAAAACATGCACTTCTCAGGGCAACAACATACTCTGTTTATTGTCCTTGTCTTGCAAATGTACTCTCCAAGGACTCGGTCATGTGCCACTGACTCACAGGATGCTGATGTTGGTGAAAATTAAGATGGGATTAATATTTCCCTCCCTCACTTCTAATCTTGTTCTTTATTTGTCCTGTTTTTATTCCTTAATCACAAGTAGAAAGCTAGATTAATGACTGTGAAGTTCTAGGAACTAAGCTCTAGGCCATACATTCATGATAAAACAGAGATCCAGTTCTCTGCTACTTCCATGTGCTCACTTCATTCAACTAGCTTTCAGACAGATATTTATTACTATTTCTTAATATGTGCTTTTATAGGTTATGGAATAAGTCTATGTGGTACTTCAGAAGTGTTTTATAAAGGGTGCTTCAGAACACATGAGAGTACAAATGTAGCACTACTCTGCAACTATTTAAATACTACATTACTGCAGTAATGTTTATTTATTTATTTATTTATTTATCGAATTTATACCCCGCCCTTCTCCTAACGGACTCAGGGCGGCTTACAGCCAGTTAAAACAGATAACTAATACAATAAAACTAATTTAAAATGTGATTAAAATGAAGTATTCATTGTTGGCCGTTTCTTTTTTAAAATTATTTAAAACCAAATTAAAATTCCCCTTAGGCCAGTCCGGCTAGCTTAAATAGCCATGTCTTGAGGGCGCGGCGGAAGGAGGGGAGAT
>NW_015386490.1:484596-499703 GCF_001527695.2 Protobothrops mucrosquamatus
GACCCCTGTGGCACCCCACAAGTTAGGGGCCTTGGGGTCGACCTCTGTCCCCCTGCCAATACAGACTGCGTGCGGTCGGTGAGGAAGGAGGAGAACCACCGCATAATGGTTGGGTGCCTCCCACTCCCAACCCCACCAGGCGCCGCAGCATGATACCGTGGTCCACAGTATCAAAAGCCGCTGAGAGGTCCAAAAGAACTAGGACAGAGGAATAACCCCTGTCCCGGGCCCTCCAGAGATCATTCACCAGTGTGACCAATGCCGTTTCTGTGCTGTATCCCGGCCTGAAGCCCGACTGGAGTGGGTCTAGATAGACTGTTTCCTCCAGGTGCCGGGGGAATTGCTGCGCAACCACACTCTCAACAACCTTCGCCACAAAGCGAAGGTTGGAGACCGGGCAATAGTTAGCCAATACATCTGGGTCCAGGGAAGGCTTCTTAAGGAGGGGCCTCACCCCCGCCTCCTTCAAGGCCACGGGGAAGACACCCTCCCGTAAAGAAGCGTTTATAATTCCCTGGAGCCAGGCTCGTGTACCCTCATAATGTTCCTCTCCTGTTCCTCATAATGTTTACAAATGATAGTTTATTGCAGAAGTGAACAGCCAATGTTAGCACTGTTGGCAGGCTCAATGAACACATTGAAATACTTGTGATTATTATACAGTGTGTCTCACCACCCAGAATTTCTTGGATAGACAGGTGGCCATATAAATTGAGTTAATAAATAAAAATAGTATGATTTTGCACTTCA
Organism: Protobothrops mucrosquamatus; assembly: GCF_001527695.2. Lineage (NCBI taxonomy): Eukaryota > Metazoa > Chordata > Lepidosauria > Squamata > Viperidae > Protobothrops > Protobothrops mucrosquamatus. The sequence continues at coordinate 485,347 of NW_015386490.1, forward strand.
AACTTTCACAGTTAGGGTGGACTCTTTGTCCACAAACTTCAAACAAAATTTCCACAATATCTTTCATGGGGAAACAGCTGCACACTCTACTCTTCCCATCATAGGTCATTAGAAGATCTCTATCCTACACACCCACACCCATGCATATGTACTTGCCTTAATGCACTAATGCAAACAAGATTTTGTGCACACTATAAATTCCACATTGTGAGACTTTCTACTACTTTCTAATACCTATCTCTATTTTTTATTGAATATGTTTTGGTTAACGCTTTGTTGCCTAGTTGATTACTGCAAATCATTTAGAGTGTCCATATGTCTTGTTTTAGAGACAATAGTTTACTTTTTGAAAGACAGATGTAAAATAAATATATCATGGATTTTGGAAGCCCTTGCTAGTCTTCTGAAGAGCTGTGAAGATTAGGCTCTTCAAAAATGTATTTGGGGACAGTGATGATTGACCAACCTTCATTAGGCTCCATCGGGATATATTGTTTTGATTATGATTCTATTTTAATGTATTTATTGCTTCATTGATATTTGGAACTGAACAGGAAACAAGCCATGTGTGAATAAGTGAGTGCAATGAATATAGAGGATGACCTTGACACAGAGAGGAAGATCTGTTACTAAGACAACAAACAGATAAATGTAGCTTTAACCCATTTAAAGAGAAATATTCATGAAATTGATTTAGGCAGATACCCTTAATTATTAAGAAGACAAAAGAGGGGAAGCACTTGCAACTTGCTAGATTCTGTTACTATAACCATTCTAATCAAACTAGTTTCAGGTCTATGTGGCATCTATTTCTTGGTTTTGTCTACTTTGTAGCTCTGACAGTAACTAAATAGAATAAATATCTTCTTTCTATAATTTATATAATATTTATTTTTGTACTCTGTTATTGAAAAAAAATTCTGTATTTTTTTCCTATCAGTTCTCAATTTGATGAAAAAAATACTGTCTTCAAAGTTTCTTCCAAGAAGAAGGTAATTTTCCTGAACTTTTCATTAGAGTGTCTTATTCATTAGTTAATTTAATGATGAGATGGATAAAGGGTATGTGTAAATAAAGTCTGAAGCTCACTTTCATACATGTCATGATCAATCCCAAGGGAAGATATCATTAATTATTTCAAGTAGTGTTACTGCCATCCTTAAAGGGAAGCTCTGTCCTTGGGAAACTACTGAATAATTTCTCCATTCCTTGGAAAAATTCAAGGAATCATCCTCGTAATTTCTTTTCCCACATATGCATAAATTTCCACATATGCAACCATTCCAACTTACAAGTAGTCCTCAATTTACAATCATTAATTTAACAATGGTTTAAGCTTACAATTGTCTCAGAAAAATTGACAACTTCTACTTGCATTTACAACCGTTGCACTATTCCCACAGTCACTTATTGACTATGGTAATTTGCTTAACCACTGCTGTAAAAATTGTTATAAAGTCAGATAACTTATAACCAAAATGTCTTACAATGGAAATTCCAGCTCCAATTGTGGTTCTAAGTTAGGGGCTATATGTAATACAAAAGTCAAAATTCTCTTTATGGTCTACTGTACTAAAGCATGGAAAGACTATAGCAGAGAAGCTGGCTTGCCTAGTAAATGATCTACAATGACATTGCAAAGTATCACCATCTTACTACTCTATAAACAAGTGAAAAGTAAAGAGGAAACTTTAAAGATTGCAATATATGTCTGGCTTGCTTCTAAACTCATTAGATGTGCTTTAGTGGTATTGCAGCTACAAAACTCTCCTTAGTGAAGAGATGGTCATTTGTGAATATGCTGGTACAGTGCCTTGCTTAGTTTAAATGTACATCTACAGAAACAAATATTTTGTAAATGTGGATGATTTAAACTTGTGGTTTCCACACAAGGTTACACAATCATAGCTTAAACTATGGCACATTGTGAATAAGTCATTATTATGCCAACACAGTGGAAGATTTATTTGCCAAACATTGTTAGGGTTGGCTAAGGCAATATTATCCAATGATATTAGAGCCAATGTTTAACTTTTGTTAAAGCAAACTATTTCCAAAATATAAGAACACTGAGAATATACACCAAAAAGTATGCATACATACACACACATACACACAAATACACCGATTTGTGCATGATATTAAGAGATTACATTTCCACTGGCAAATGGAATGCACTGGAATGTAACTAAGGACAAACATGAAATATGACATTGGCTAAATTTATACTGGCTAGGCTGAATGAAAACTGAGGGGAAGGGAAGAAGATATTAATATGACTGGGGGATAAGCAGAAATAGGATGGGGTTTAAAAAAACATTGGAGAATACCTATGAAATGGCAATCAAAAATCAAATAATCATGAATAAAACAGGCAAAAGCTATGAAAGTGAAAAGGCAGCTGAAAAAAGCCAATACAGAACTGAATCCCGAAGCTTCAAAGATTCAATTTATTTCATATGTAGTCATTGATTAAATAGCTGTAATATAATATAATAGCTGTTATATTATATAATCAAATATAACCATTCGTGAGACTTAGCAGAAGCCAAATTGTAACTACTCTAATAAAATATTTGAGTGTATTATACTGCTGTAGTAGTCCAGTTTAAGAAATACAAAATCTACTGCAGGATTTGCATACCTTCTGCAGAATCATTTCAAGAAACCCACTGAAAACCAGCAAGGTTTATTTCTAAGTAAACATGTGCAGGATTCTACTATTAGGAATTTATTATGTTTGTTCTTGGACTCTTTCACTATACAGTAATAAACCTTTCATTCAGTCATATTAATAACTTATAAATAAATGCTAGCAGAAATTTTGAGATCTTTTCTGAAACATTGTTTCCTCCATTTTGACAGCTGATGGTTATTTGGGACAAGTCGTCCTAACAAGAGGAATTAAAGTGATCTTACCTGCTTTCTAAAGATCTTGATACATTGTTAGCCAAAGATAGTTTTTATATCATTGTCAAGAATCTTTGAATTTATCATTTCTGTAATTTGCTGTCTAGTACATAACCTCCTGTCACTGAATCACTTTTCTGTTGTAGTTTTTACTATGTTCTATTTTATTTTGTTAATTTTATTTATTTTTATTACCTGTTATCATATTATAAATCTTTTGTAAACCAAAAGGTGCAACAAAATCAATCCATCAAGATGTTAATAGCATTAAAATGTTTGTTTCTATGCTAATCATATATCTAATTGAAAGACATTGTGACGGCTATTTATTTGGGGTAACAGTTGTTTATTTGGGTTTATTTGGGATGACAGCTGAATCTGAATCTAAACTAGATGTGATAGGGAAAACCAGGGTATTTGATCGTGTACCTTCTGTATTGATACACTGAATGGGATTTATAAATAAAATATTTCCCTAAAGGTGCACAAATGATATGAGCTTAACTTTCACTTCAATGCCCAATTTCACATGTGATATCCCATTCAGTCTGGAAGAAAAATTAAGCTCTGTTAGTAGAGACCATGGAGTCTTTGGTGCATATAGCTTGGTTGTTTGCTTGCAGACATTTTATTGCCTAACTAGGTAACAACTTCAGTATTAGTGAATATGGGTTTGTTCCATTTTTATATGCAGTAGCTTGCCCTGCCAGTGATGGGTATGTGGTTTTCTCCTTGGTATTTCCTTGATTTGGATATTGCTTTCTGCTTGATGTTTGCCTGGTATTAATCCAGTTTATCCAGGTGTTGACTGCTAGAAAGGATATGTTTTTGTTTTCTTTTTAGCTTTTTTATTGTCTCTTTTAAATAGTATCTAAATGTAGTTTAACTTTATTTGTCTATTGATGGCTGATTTGTCTCAATGCCAAGCTTCCAAGAATTTCCTAGCATTTTTGCATTTAGCTTGGTCTAGGATGCTCACAGTTTTCTACTTGAAACTATAGGTGAGTATTTCCATATGTTGTGAGATTAAGGGGTTTTCATTGTGTCTTCTGACTGTTAGTTGATGTGGATGGGCTCTGTCAGTCTTCTGCCCATCTGCCCTACATAATGGCTGTTATAGTCCTTACACTGTATGAAAAATAAAATGTTAATTCACAGAGATAAGGCATAGAAAGAGTTACATTCTGTTCCCTTTGGTCTTGTATCCATTTTGAACTTTAAAAATATGCCTATCAATAATTCTATTTCTCTGCAAAAAGAGGGAGGGGTTTCTATTTCATTCCAGGGTGCTGACAATTTCTTACATATTTCTCTTATATACCTGAACTATCTTTGTGGTTGCAGGTGGGAAATTGCTCGTGTTGTTATGGTGTTGCTGTTTTCAGATGTATATATTTCCAAGTCTCCCTGGCCCCCCACACTTTCTGCTTTGAAAAAACACCACGAAAAGATTTCCTGAGGGATCCTTGGTGCTCTCTGAGCTTGGTTGTTTTCTTGTAGATATTTTATTACCCAGATTAGCACTGATGATGTTACCTTATTTCAACCCTAAACTACAAATATTCTTCTTTATTAGTAGTTTTATGTAACTGTCAATTAATGGCAACAAAGCCAGGGAAGGTGTAGAATGCTAGTGAGATGACTATACAATACAGAATTCACATGTACACATAGTTGTACATGTTGGTCATCTTGTAATTATGTAAATAAGTCGAAGAACACCACAATCCATTGAAATTGCCTTCTCAATTTTCAAGAAACCAACTGAATTAGACCTGATAAAAACAAAACCAGGCATGTTGTGCATGAGACTATTAAAAACAGACCTAGTTGAACTATCTTATATGTAAATAACCCATGAACCACAATCATACCAGTCCAATTCCACCTAGTTTTCTTTTTTCTCTCTCTCTTATAGTTTCTGAGAAAAAAATTGACATTGTGCCAAGATTTCTCTTAGCCAAAGCTTTCCAATTGCAACCCTCAGAGCAATAAATTATTGTTATGTTAGGGAACTTTTGTAGCCATGATTGGAGAGACTGAAGAAATCCTAGTGAGGGAAATTCTCGCCATCAGCTTTGTGGGCAGAAAATAAACAGATTTGAACCCACTGGACTCCAACCTGGCTTGTGACATTATAATTTATTATCAGAGAACCAGATATTAAAGGATTGCAAAAGCATTTTGGAGTCACTTTTTCTTCTTTTGAGGGCAATGGTTATGTTTTCACTTGGTAAAAAATGCAAAAACCAGTCCTGACATGTTGCTGCCGCTCCACCTTAAGTATATTTTTTGCCATAATAATTTTGTGAGGGGCTCTTCTAAAAGTTCCTGCCAAGGCAGAGATAAGCATGTTTGTCAGAGAGGCTGAAGGCCTGTTTATTCCATACCCATCTCTCCTTTTGGATTTTAAAGTGGACAAGGCCTCATTTGGTTGCCAAGGCAGGCAAATAAAAGGTCAAGAAACTCCTCAGCTGCAAGTTAGTTTGTCAAACCCTCTTTAAGGCAACATGACTTTACATGTTAATGTGAGTGCTTGACTCTATGTCAATAGCTCCTATTGTGAGCATTTGTAACCCAAGATTTATAGTAAAGCTTGCAACATTTTTCCCCAGGCATAATGAGCACTTATTTACCATTCCAGGTCTATAAGCAAAAGCCCTGACAAGTAATTATTGATACATTGTGTGGAAATAAAAGTGGTGGGCGAGTTGCTGTTTTTCCAAATGCCAGCGTGGGCAGGGGGGAGGGTGGGCTGTGTCATAAGAGTGACAATCCTGGTGCCCAACATTGTCAAAGGCAATGCGGAATTGCACTGACTATATTTGTGCTCCCTGTCACCAGGGTATGACATGCCAAAACAGAAGGAGTGCTCCTTTTCTCATGCTAATGCATTGTAATGACAGCTTTTGGATCCCTGGGTTGTGTTAACACTCAACAAGTCAAGGTGTGACAGGTATTAGACCCACTATGTCTCTACAATCCTAGCCAAGTGTTTCACATGGAGAGAGTTGCCACGGTAGCCTGAGAGTAACAGAAAATTCTTATAACTCTATGTGCACATCAGGAAAGTGATTAAACTGAATTTGAAAAATCATAATGCCCTGTTGAGGTTAAACTATACTGAGTTAGCTGAAAAAATGTACAGGATAATAATGTCCAAGGCCAAGATAGTACATCTGAATTAATTAAAGAGAACAAGTAATATAAGACCTACAAACAAATTCTATAGAATCATAAAATATATGAGTTAGAAGGGACCCTGGAGATTATATAGCCTAATAGCTTGCTCACTGCTAGAGTCCAGTATTACTATGTTCTTGAGAGATAGTCATCCAGCCTTTTAAAGTTTAAACATATAAACATACTGAGTTTAAATATACTCAGAGAATCTCCCAAAGCAATATCTTCCTTTGTTAAATATTGGGGTTTGAGGGGGGGGAAGTTCAAGTTATTGTTGACTCCTAATGATTACCTGCAGTTTCTTTGGCTAGCTTTCGGAAGTCGTTTGCCATTGCTAGAATTCCAGTTTCTAACCTGATGCCTTAACCACTACACCAGACTGGCTCAGAAATATTGTTTACCATTAGCAAAATTTTCCTGATGTCTTATCTGCCACATCTCAGAGATTTATTTCTCAAGAAGTGAGTCTTACTTCTGAAGAACCTTACTCACAAGGAGTTCTGACTGTAATGTAATCTGACTATCACTTAAGTTTATACTTTTTGCTAAGGTGAATACTTAAACAGTAATTCTGTAGGCTATGCTGGTTATCAAATTATTATAATGTTGCCAGAAAGATGGATCCATGAAGATTCCAGGATTATGTAAAATTAGTTAGAAAGCACAGTAAGAAATTTATCTAACACTTGTATATCAACATAAAATCAATAGGAAAATCTTGATTTACCCAAAATCAATTAGGTCATCTAATTATAAAACTGAAAAAATGTCACTTATTAAATCATACATAAAGAAGGAAAATTAAATAAATCTGTAATGTCCAAATAGCTATTTTCTGTATAGAAATTGAATTTCAGCCATTAGGCTTAAAGAAACTAGAAGAGACAACCATGAATTTACAGTTTCTGTTTATAATATTTGATTACTGGGGGGTAAAGTAAAGTTGCATTTTTAAAGTAAACGTGCATGTTTACTTTAAAAATGCAACTTTCAGTCTAAAAAGATTATGATCTAGATGTCATATTTTCCCCCAGTACAGTAACTACGATCTGCCATACATTGTTTTCTTCATGCACATTCATATCTCTAAATATTGGAATTCTCAAACTGAATTATACCAATCATGTTACAACTTCTTGTATTTTGATAATGTTATAAAATTCATTTAGCTTGGTAAACTGAACAAGCAACTTCTCCTACATCAGGCCAGATTCCAGTCAGATTGTTTTCTAAGGCCATAGTAGATGTTCTGATATAGCTTCTCATTAGTAATTCTGGTAGTTTTTGCAAGTGCTATTATTGGCACAAACACTGCATTTGAAAGAATGATTTTTAAAAAAGGGGTTTTTTTGTGCTGAAAGTGTAAAAAAACTGAGAGCTCATTGATCCATATGATATAGTCATGTGGTCAATTTTTTGATAATGTATAAGGAGATTTGTATATAATATGCAATATACATACAGTATATGCAGCTTTATGGGGAATTCTTAATGTAATGCTACATATCAAAGCTTTGTAATTGGAATTGGAATTGGATGGTTTATCAGGGATTATGGTTGTACTGAACATTGGGGGGCTAAAATGTATTTTTTTAGAGCTGAATGCAACGGAATTTCATTTTAATGTATGCTGATTAGTGTATATTTAAAGTGACAATAAAGTTTTTATTCTATTCTATTAAGAAATTGGAAAAGTGATATTATTTTTAGAAGTTAAGGAAGGTTGTTGAAAATGTGCGATCTATCTATTCTGGAAAAGACAATGTACTAATCAAAGGATACAGCCATGTGTATTACTTAGCAGGGATTTTGTGATATCTTGCAATAACATATTGTATTTACATTTATTGTATAGTAGTGAATTCATTAGTAAACTAGTGATTATTGATAAATATAAATTATAACGTTTTTCTTTTTCTCTTTAGTTTATATTTCCAATTTGTCCTTTTAACTTTTGGAAAAAAATATTTTTGTACTCTTATTGGCACTGATATGTATACATATTCACTTTGCTTTGCCATTTTCTTGAAAATATGATACTCTCTGTTGTATATCTGGAATGATATAGATTCCTGATATAAATTAGATTGTTTTATCAATCAGAGTTTCATCTGGAATGTAACATGAACATTCAATATCTTAATATGGCAAGAATAAACCTACAACTACTGAAAACAGTCAACCCTTTCCTAAACTGACTATCATCTTTAAGGTGCTCCATGGCAGCGGACCGGGATACCTTCGAGACCGCCTTCTGCCACAGATTACCTCCCATTGGCCTGTACGCTCCCACAGGGTGGGTCTCCTCAGGGTGCCGTCGGCCAGACAGTGCCGGCTGGCGACCCCAAGGGGGAGGGCCTTCTCTGTGGGAGCTCCCACCCTCTGGAATGAGCTGCCCCCAGAGATCAGGGTGNCATGGCTATTCCAACAAGCGGGACTGGCCTAGGGCAATTTTTAGAGGGGTTTTAATCATATTTTAATTAGACTATATTTAAATATTTCTTCTTAATTAATTTTAATTCTGTAATTGTTATTTGTGTATTTTTAATCGATTGTCAGCCGCCCTGAGTCCGCAAGGAGAAGGGCGGGATATAAATTTAATAAATAATAATATAAATTTAATAAATAATAATAAAATAATAATAATAATAATAAACTAAACTATATTATATTACTACCTGAATATCCCTTTTTGGGAACATCTGCTTAATTTGAGAAAATAGTAGGAATTTTTTTTGGGAAAAAAAGTCCTTTTTCCCCAAAATTAATTTACATTCTGATTAAAAAATATGTTCAGAGCTGTTCAAAGGCCTGAAAGAACAGTTGGTAACACGAAGAAAATGTATTTATGTGATTACTCGGAGTCGAAAATTACTTAATGGCACATAATAAATAAAAATTAATTATACATAACATATACAATACATGAGAAAGCAAAGCATGGTATTTTAGCTAAAACAATGCAACTAAGCAAAATATTATTCCCCAGTCATTTCAAATGTGTCTTAAATATGCACAAAGAAACATTGTATGTACACATTTGATTTTACATTTCCCAGTACAAGATTTTAACATTTATAGACTTTCTGCAGGGAAGGAGTTGTATATTATAACCGGCAAATTTGCTAGAATAACATTTACCATTATGGTAAAAATATTCTAGAAGAAAGATTCTATTCTGAGGATATTGAAACTCTGCTTATCTTACATTATTACTAGTTTGCATCCTCACCTTCAGGCATCTTCAGTGTACAAAGAATGAACTCTTTTAAAAAGTAATCTAGTAGACTTGCAAAAGTTTATTGGCAGAATAATACTGAAGAAATTTGCAGGCGCTTGTGTTTTTTTTGGCTTGCCTAGCTTAAGAGTATCATGTTAATCTCAAAGAAAAACTATTCATATTGTGTTTTCCATAGAGGGTGAAACAAGGCTAGAAAAGACTTCCAGGCCTCTTATAGTAGCAATGGTTTCTTCTTCTGAGGTTGAGAATTCAAACTGTGTTTGGAAAAGCTTATATGTCCCAATGTTTAGCTCAATCTTTAAGCAAGCAAACCATATTTCAGAGTTCAACAAAAGTAACTTAATAATCTTGCCAGAAGTATTTTTCCATGATTTATGGAACTTTCAGCCTCAGCCTAGCAAAATCAGGAATCCTGTCAGATAATTACTTGACAGAACAACTGAAATATAGAAAACTTTTCCACATCCAGTTCATCATCATCATCACCATCATCGTCGTCATCATAATCATCATCATCATCATCAATCACATTCCATTAACAATAGTTAATGTCCTATTACATGAGTAAAATGGAAAGCTAATAGACAACTAGATGAAGGAAAACACATTTTGTTTGAGGGCTGAAGATAGAATTGAGAGGTCCACCTTACTGATCCTATAAACAACTGGGTAGGTGAGAGCATTAAGAGCTTTAGTTTCTTCAAGTGACAGCCAATATCTCATCTGCCATCAGAAAATTTCATAGCATAATTATGTGTTCAGAATCTGTTTCATATTATGTGCTTTAAATATTGTTTGCATGATATGTAAATTGTAAAATGGGCCCCATAGCTTTTTTGAAGAATATTTGAAACAGATATGAGAGAACACATTTAATGTTCTTTCTTTTTAAAAAAAACACCTCTCAAGTTATGATTTTTGTAATACTTTTGATAAATAGTAAACCAAATCATGGTGATGAAAAATGATGTGTCCTTGCAGACTTCAGTAGATTAGAGAAAGAGATACTATTGATACCAAAAATTGCTCAAAACTAAAACAGAAACAATACTGGTAGTGATAGTCAAACCCTATCAAAAATTCAGGATTCCGTAAGTCTCCAACAAGTAATCAATGGTCTTGATATAAATCAGCTTTCAACAGTCCTGAACTGCTTTTCCAGATAGCCCTGTTATTAGGTATTCATTTTGCATTTCCAATAAGTTTCTTCATCGCTGTTAAAGCTGCTGGAGACTGTAGTCTCCCTGAAGGAAAAAAGGTAGCACAGTTGTACAAATGAATTAGAATCTGGTTAAAAAGCTATGACTCAACCATGGGGCAGCAATTGCTAGGTCAGTGAGAAACTAATCAAGGAGAGAAGCAACCTAGAACTAAGGAGAAATTTCCTGACAGTTAGAACAATTAATCAGTGGAATGACTTGCCTCCAAAAGTTGTGGGTGCTCCAAAACTGGAGGTTTTTAAGAAGAGACTAGACAACCATGTGTGCTTCAGCAGGGAGTTGTACTAAAAGATCTCCAAGGTCTCTTCCAACTCTGTTATTCTGTTATTAGTGTATATCATAAAAGTTCATCTCCAAACAAAAAAACAAATCAAGGATCTTTGCCAACTGAGCTCCACTCAATATCTGAAATGTTCCAACAGAATGCCATCAATCTGATCCAAACTTCCACTGTATTCACCAATTTGATGAAAAACTGAAAAACAAGTAAGAAGCTCTGCCATGGGTAATCTTATAATGGTTGGTATCATCAGATTCCTCACATAGCTGCCATACTATCAGTGCCATTGCTGATGATAATAAAAAACATTTCTGCTTTCCCCCACCTCTCTCTCAGATCTTTCCAATATGTGTTGCCAGACTATGGTTCCGGTTTTACTCAAAGCCTTTTGGAACATCTCAGCCCAGGTTTCCCTTTCCCACAATCCAGTTAAATAATGCCACTGATTGATGGGAAAGATCCCAAAACTGGCAGATATGAGATACACAAACACAAGCTGAAGGACGTCCTCCTTGTAATGTCTCTACAGTAGGACAAATGCTTGGAGACTATTGTTGAAGAAGATTGCTTTTTATCAAGCTGACAGGGTGTAGCTGCTTGCTTGCTTGGAAGCTGTTCCATTTCCTCTTGGACACGGACTCCCTGAGGGGTTTCTGCATGCTGATCTGACATCGATAGCTGTGCAGACTTCAGGCCAAGTAACATGCTTTCCAATTAATGGAGGGGATTTTTTTCACGTAATTATGACAAATGTGTCTATCTATTGTCAGTGACATCAATGTAGCTGGAGCAGTAAGAACCAGTCCAGCAGGAGACTGTCATTGTTAGCTGGAATGATGGATGAGAATGACTTCTGGGTAGTAGCTAGCTATATTGCAAGCGCAGTAGGGCTAGGGCTATTGCAGAGTCTAGGGAAGGATAGAATGAGTGAGCCTTTTCATATTTGAAGAGCTGCCATCTAGAGAAAAAACAGAATCTGTCAGGAGTTTGGTGAACAGGAGATGCATTTAGTATTCCTCTATAATAAAGTAAGTCAATATTTTACCGTAAGATTCAGTAGGTCATTTTTCATCTTGTATTATGCTAATATCCAATAAATTCTTGTAGGAAATATCAGATATTCACTGAGGGACAGCAATCAAAGCATTCTTCAAAGTAGGCATCAAATAATGTTATTCTTTTTATTGTGCCCAAACATATTTTCTTGGGTAGCTTCATAGGCTAGAACCAAGCCCATTAAGTTCTCAGTTTGTTAGCAAAAAAGGTATATTACATTATTGAGTATTTGTTCATTGCTATTGAAGAATAAATGTAGGATCTTTTGTATGAAATGTGTGTATTAAACAATATCTGTAATTAGTGGATACCATGTTTATTTTTTAATCTCTCAATTCTTATTTCTTTTCCTGAATTTTCTAATGTTGTCTCTCGTCTTTCCTGGGTTGCTTTGTTGCCATCCTTTAAAGTAAATAATGCATATGTGTTAGAGAAATGCTGTGTACTTTAGATAGAATGTGCAGGAAAGTATTATATGAAGAAAAAATCCATTCTAAAAAATGTACAATAAGAAAATATATGCACATATTGGAAAATGTCACTATCAGGAAAAATGTGCATTAAAAGTACACAAATTTCTTATGAGCGTTTATAAAAAAAATGCAATATCATGAGGAATTGAGATAAAAAGATGAAAATCTGAGAAGAGATAATCTGTTTCAAGATAATCTGGACTTCCACCCCACATAGTAAGAATGTCTCTGCCTGACATTATGCTGAAGATGTGCTCTTTTCGTGGGATTAAGACAATAACAAGCTAGTCAAGGGTTAAGAGCATCAAAGTTCATACTCCTTCTTCATGAGGGCAAAATCACTACAAAGCAAAGAAGCGTCAGAGAAAACAAAGGTTTCAAGGTGTCAGTGGAGTAATAAAGAAACAGCAACCAAATGAGAGGGATCAAAGATACCAAGCCAACTGTTCAGGTAAAGCTCAAGAGCATAAGGACATGCTTTGCTCAGCAGCACAGACTCAATCTTGAAAAAAAGTTCTCTTTGATGGTTAAACAAAAAACAATAGCAGAACTCAGATGAGAGACATTCTACCCTTGCAAAGCCACTTCCTTAGGAGGACTCTGAGCACTACAGAACCACTGGGAAACTTTCACTTTTTAAGCCAATTTTTTTTTTGCTTTCTGCCTTTAGAGAAATTCTCTTTGAAGCTGTTTGGCTGAACATGGTCACTCCTGCCCTTCTTTGGCTGCTCTGTTTTGAGAGGCAAAAGAAAGAGGCTGGGCTAACATTCCAGAACTACAAGGATTTAAGAATAATGGTCTCTTTGGGATTGTAGGATGTAACACCCCCATTTAACAGAATCTTGCCCTCTGCTTAATAAATACAGTAATCCAAAGGGATTACTCTAATAAATATGCAATAAATTTACAGCTTTAACAACTTTTTAAAGGCTCCAATATATCACAGTTAGTTTGGAAAAATATTCATGTAATCTGTCTTTTAATAAGAATTTACCTATCAAACTTTATAAACCTCCTGCATCCTGAAATGCAATCCAAGATGTTCATAGGGGCATGGATAAATTTGTGTTGCTTTCATGTCATGTAAAGATAAGGCCTAAAAAGTGGGGGGAGGGACAATAAAGGAGAATAAATATAGCTCAGGGTTGAAATGAGAGATCCTTGGTGCTCTCTGAGCTTGGTTGTTTGCTTGCAGAGGTTTCATTACCCAACTAGTTAACACCATCAGTACACTAGTTTGGGTAGAACAGAACAGAACAGAACAGAACTGGAAGGGACCTTGTAGGTCTTCTAGTCCAGCCCCCTCTTCAAGCAGGAGAACCTATACCGTCTCAGATAGGTGAATGTCTAGTCTCTTCTTAAAAATCTCCAGTGATGGAGCGCCAATGATTTCTGGGGGTAAGGTGTTCTCCTGGTTGATTATCCTCACTGTCAGGAAGTTTCTCCTTAATTCCAGGTTGCTTCTCTCTTTGATCAGTTTCCAACCATTGTTTCTTGTCCTGCCCTCTGGTGCTTTGGTGAACAACCTGGCCTCTTCTGCCTTGTGGCAGCCCCTTAGATACTGGAACACTGCTATCATGTCTCCCCTATTTCTTCTTTTCTTTAGACTAGCCAAACCCAAGTCCCGTAGCCATTCTTCATATGTTTTAGTCTCCAGGCCTTTGATCATCTTAGTTGTTCTTCTCTGATTTTTTTCCAAACTCTCAACATCTTTTTTGTAATATGGTGACCAAAATTGGCTGCAGTATTCCAGGTGTGGTCTTACTAGGGTTTTATAAAGCAGTACTAATACTTTGTGTGATCTTGATTCTACGCCTCTGTTTATACAACCCAGGATTGTATTAGCTTTTTTGGTTGCTGCTGCACACTGCTGACTCATAGTCAAGTGATCATCCACTAGGACTCCAAGGTCCCTCTCACAGTTACTGTTTTTAAGCCAGGTCTGGCCCAATCTGTATTTGTAAATGTTTTTGGTGAAAATAACATCCTAAAAT
>NW_015386490.1:500495-526995 GCF_001527695.2 Protobothrops mucrosquamatus
TGGAACTTCTGTCGCTAAGCAATAAGGTTGTTAAGTGAGTGACACCCAATTTTACAACCTTTTTTGTTATGGTCATTAAGCAAATCCAACTTTCCCCATGCTTTGCTTGTCAAAAGCTCCCTGGGAAAGTCACAAATCACAATCATGTGGTCTTGGGATGCTGCAATCATCATAATACATGCTGGTATTAGACAACACATCAGACAAAATCAGTATGTCAAACTAATTAAATCCAATAAATTTATTGGATTACCTTACTGAATAAATAAAATATCTTACCATGTGACGCGAGGGTAACACAATTATGAACAAATCCAAATTTCCATTCAGTACGTGAAAATTAGATTTATGCATGATTATAACCTTTGGTTCAGATATGATTTAGTATTTTGAAAAAATAGTTTCATTCAATTTTTGACTCTGGACCAAGTCTGAAAAGAGATTCATGTCTCTTTTGGACTAGTATGGAAAACCAACTAATGGATATAACTTTAACAGAATGGATTGACTTTATCATAAACATTTCTGAGGAGAAGATGCTTGCCGAAATTCAGAGAAATAAATGTATACGTTTTAGAACTAGACACCTTTAAATTCTTTTTTTATTATTATTTCATGACAGAATTAAATGATGCTTTTATGCATAATAGCCTGCAGGAATGATGTATGCCTAATATTGGAAAGAGAGATGAAGGATGCAAGCAAATATGCCACTGGTTCCTAAAAACTTCCATGGTAGGCCTCTTTCCTTCTTGATGTTTTATGGGGAAGCAAAACTTAAAAGTAGCAATTTTTGCAGATATACCGACTGCCTTTTTGGAGTACCAAAAAGCCCTGATAGACCCATGAAGTCTTCCAGTTTAGCTCATAGGGATTGCTTTACCATCTAGAATCACAACTTTAGGAGCCTGACGTGAAAGAGAACAATAGGTATAAAACGGCCAGACTTGATTTGAGATTCACCTGATTCAGAAGGACACCTCTCAATAGAAATATACAATCATTTCTTTGAACTGAAGACGGTACCTTTAAATAGATACAAATAAGACATCTTACACAGGTAGTCCTTGAAGTTAGAATAACTTCTCTATTTTATCATATGTATAGAGATAAACCAAGATAGGATAAAATTGCCAACTGGCCAGCTTGTCTTTGGCAATACAGGTTGAGTTATGGCCACAACTGAGACCAGAATTTCCATGGCTAAGCAAGGCAGTTGCTAAGTGAGTCACATCTGAGTTTGCCATATCTGTTAAACAAATCACTATAGTTCTTAAGTGAATCAAATTGTTTATAAGCAAACCCAGCTGCCTTCACCGACTTTGCTTGTCAGAGGTCAGCTGTGAAGGTCACAAATGGTGATCACATGATCCCAGGATGCTGCAACCTTTGTAAATATCCCAGTTGCTAAACACACTATGAATTTTGATCACATGATTATGGGGGATGCTATGGTGATTGATTGTAAGTGTGAGAATGCTATTATAACTTTGAACAGTCACTAAATGAATGGTTGTAAGTCAGGACTACTTGTATCAGTTTGCAGAAATAAACTAGATAAGCCTTTTTGACAGCTAAATACAGCTGCCAATCAATTGGTCTGAGGGTTGTAGACTGTGAAAAGCACAACTACCATAGCTAGCTGAAAACACAGCAGCCTCAGACAGAAGTAAACAATTATGATCTTCCACTGTTTCCCCATCTCATCCACCAGAACAAAAGCTGAAACAAGCAGTATTAGAAAACATCCCTCTTTCATCCCCTCTTCTCCCCCACTGACATCCAACTCATTTTGTCTTTCATTTGTTAATATTGCCCTCCAATTGATAGATTTTTCACTCCCTTCTTTCTCTGCATCCTTCTGCCTAAACACTCACACACACACACACACACACACACACACTTTGTCCTCTGAACTGAAGCAATGATCCATTTTCTGTGATTAAATTAGCGTAAGTAATACGATATCATAGAACTGATTGATTTCTCCAGCAATAGTTATTAACCAGCTCAATTCAAAGGCAAGCATGGCCATTATTCTAAACATTGATTCCAAAATAGGACTGCAGGAGAGCTTTAAAATGCCATGAAGAACTAGAACACGCAAACTTCTGTGTCAGCCACAAGCAAATGATAACCCTGCTATCATTTTAAAAACTTTAAAAGAAACACATGAATATTGTTTTCTTTATTATAAAACTTCAGTAATAATTGGAAGTAAAATATTTACATATAGCCTTGACATTCATGCTTGAACTGTGATGGTTATCTGACTGAATAAAAAACATCACCACTAGATGGATTTGTAGCTGGCTGACAAACCGTACTTAATGAGTAGTCCTCAATGGTACTACATCCATATGGAGAGAAGTAAGCTGTGGGATACCACAGGGCTCCGTCTTAGGCCCACTACTGTTCAATATCTTCATCAATGACTTATATGAGGGAATAGAAGGGGAACTCATTAATTTTGCAGATGACACTATACTGGCAGGAATAGCCAATACCCCAGAAGACAAGCTCAGGATTCAAAAAGATCCTGACAAACTTGAACAATGTCTCCTATCCAACAAAATGAGTTTTAATGTGGAGAAAAGCAAAGTTTTGCATTTAGGCAGAAAAATCAAAGATATAAGTACAGATTAGGTGAGACCTGGCTCAAGAACAGTAACTGTGAGAGGGACCTTGACTATGACCCAGCAATGTGCAGCCGCCGCCAAAAAAAAGCTAATACAATCCTGGGTTGTATAAACAGAGGCATAGAATCACACACAGTATTAGTACCGCTTTATAAAACCCTAGTGAGATCACACCTGGAATACTGCAACCAATTTTGGTCACCATACTACAAAAAAGATGTTGAGACCCTGGAAAAAGTTCAGAGAAGAACAACTAAGATGATCAAAGACCTGGAGACTAAAACATATGAAGAACGGCTGCAGGACTTGGTTTGGCTAGTCTGAAGAAAAGAAGAAATAGGCGAGACATGATAGCAGTAGTCCAGTATTTGAGAGGTTGCCACAAAGAAGAGGGGGACAAATTAATCTCCAAAGCACCAGAGGGCAGGACAAGAAACAATGGTTGGAAACTGATCAAAGAGAGAAGCAACCTGGAATTAAGGAGAAAGTTCCTAACAGTGAGGACAATCAACCAGTGGAACGGCTTGCCTTCAGAAATCATGGGTGCTCCATCACTGGAGGTTTTTAAGAAGAGACTGGACAGTCACTTCTCTGAGATGGTATAGCTTCTCCTGCTTGAGTGAGGGACTGAACTAGAAGACCTCAAAGGACCCTTCCAGCTCTATTCTATTCTATTCTATTCTATTCTATTCTATTCTATTCTATTCTATTCTATTCTATTCTATACATCTGTATTCATAAAATCCAACAAATAGATTGATAGATAACAACCTATTTGGTCACTGTCAAGAAAAAGAGCACATTGATAGTCATTAGTCCTTAGGAAAAAGGAATACATAGCTACATTCAATTGATTAAAAACATCCAAACATTACTTCTTTAGGCCTGGTACAAACTTGTATCATCTGTTATCCATCCATGCCCACCTTTGAACAGTTAAATAAAGTTCTGTATCTTATGGAAAATGTGAGTGTTGGTGGGTGTCCTTGAGTTTCATTTATTTCTTTAAGATTAAGTCTCTCTCAAAGCTCACTCTTTGATAGCAAAATATGTCTAAGGTTATAGAACAGGACTGAGCCACATGTGGTGCCCAAACCACATTTTTGGAATCTCTCTTAGCTTTCTTGGCAAACTCCAAGGGCTAAATGCAGAGAATTTGTGGCCTTTCCCCCATTTGTTCACATTATTTATTAGGTTAGGATTATTAGCTTAAGAAACTAATCAAGGAGAGAAGCAACCTAGAACTAACCTGCCTCCAGAAGCGGTGAATGCTCCAACAATGGAAGTTTTTAAGAAGAGACTGGACAGTCATCTGTCCGAAATGGTGTAGGGTTCCCTGCCTGAGCAGGGGGTTGGACTCAATGACCTCCAAGGTCCCTTCCAACTTTATTATTATTATTATTATTATTATTATTATTATTATTATTATTATTATTATTATTATTATTATTATTATTATTATTATTATTATTATTATTATTATCTAATTTACTACCCTTCCAAAAATTTGCACACCTATCTAATACATGATGCTGCTATACCCACTCTAGTTCTTAATATGGGGAAGTCGGACTCCCCTGCAAAATGATGATATTGTCAAAATTATATGCATTATATACTCTCCCCACATGCAGTTTGCCAATTAATTGTGTAGATTGATCAGCATATTTCTTTGGGAATGAGTCCCGCAATCTCAGGTTTAATTGTAATTAGACACATATTATATTGCACTGATTTTCATGCCCTTCTTCCAAACAGAAAAAATGGTTCTACTAACATTTTTCAATCACGTTATCTTTTAATGTTTTGCAAGATTATTACAATGTATTGTAAATGTGGCTACCTTTGAAGAAAGGTAATACAAACTATGGGGACAGGAATACTGACAGAACTGGCTATTATAATCATATATACAGGATATTATCATCTACATATTTCCCAGTTCATGTCCAGGTTCAACTCAAAGTGCTGCTGATTTTAACCTTTGATATCATATATAGCTTAAGGCAACAGTTTTTGAAAAAATGTCTCATTCTGTAATCCCTACCAGTACTGAAAAATCATCAACAAGAACCCAAAAAACCCCCACCATTTCCACAATCTGACATGCTGAAACTAGCTAGCTATGAACAGGCCCTTCCCTGTAATTGCCTTAGCACAGTTTCTATAAGACATCTGTGTAGATCTTTACAATTCTCAATTCAAATCTCCCCTAGTCTTTACTTCTAAGGGCTAAACATATTCAGATCCATTAGCAGCTTCTCATAGTTTACAGATCTAGTAGCCTTCCTCTGAATATATTCTATTTTGCTAATGTGCTTTCTAAACCCTAGGGTCTAGACCTAATATTCTAAATGCAGTCTGATCAGAATAGTGGAACATTATTTCCTGTGTTCTGACTCTATGCCCATTCTATTATCCCTTACCCTCTGTGGAACCAAGTTGTAGATTCCTTCTTTCTCCCAGTGAGATAACTAGGATTAACCACAGCTTTCCGAGAAAGGACAAATCAAATCAAAGCTATTCAGCAATCCTTCTTCAACTCTGTTTCCATGAAACAAAGGCAAATAAAAAATAAACAATAAATATGTTTCTTATTTTAAAATGTAAGAAATTTAGAGATAAAACCTTTTCCTTTATATTTCAGGTTTAAAAATATGGTTTCATGGGACAGCAAACATTAATTATGCACTTTTCACAAACTGTTGCAGTTGCATCTTCCTTTCATTGTATGTTTAAATAACACATCTCTCAAATAAAAATGACTTGACTTCCCTTATTGTTTTCATGTGTTTTCATCTCTTATTAGCAGGCATTTATAGAAAATGTGGTCATATATTATATCAAAAGCCACAACAATGTAACTAAAATGGCATTTATCTCTGCTTTTCTACTTTAAAATGTCCCAAAGCTGAAGGAAGGAAGGAAGGAAGGAAGGAAGGAAGGAAGGAAGGAAGGAAGGAAGGAAGGAAGGAAGGAAGGAAGGAAGGAAGGAAGGAAGGAAGGAAGGAAGGCTGCACTGAAATAACTAGAAACTGAGTAATAATATATTTTCTAAGTTGTTCATTTGTAGCTCCAGCAACTGTCTCTCCTTTCACATCCAATATTATTTACTTTTCTTCCTTCACCTCAGTCTGGAATTCTAAATGAAATACATTATGCTTTAAAGAATCTCTGAGAGTACGTATGTGCCTGTGGGATTTTTTCAAGTCACTTATTTGTTTGAATGCCATTGATTTTCCTCCTAATTGATATTCACTATGCTAATTTCTCTCACAAATCTCACACACTATTGATCAAAAAGTAATAAACTCTCCGGCAAACAAAACAAGCATTATTGCAATGTTGGGAAAACATCATTTAATATCAATACCGTATTTACAATTATATTTAACCCAAATTTCACCTGTGATGCAATACATCATCAAAATCAAAGTGCTATAAGCATAAATGGTGAAGGGAGGCACTTTTAAAAATCCCACTGGATTATTTTGTGATGCTTGTAAAAAAAAAAAAAAAGACTGTTAGGACAGATGTAAGCAGCTTTTTATGCAATAAAAGCCCTAATCCTTCCCATAGACAATATCACAAAGATAAATCTATATTATTTTTAAGCTTAACAGCCATAGCTCTGCCAAGCTGGATTATCAGTCACAATGATCCACACCAAGATACTGAGAGATCTGAATGGGTTCCTAGTGCTTCACGGGGTTTTTTTCTCTCCTGGCCAGGTGAGCCTGTCAAAGTTGTAGCTGCACTCCGTGATAAAAAAAAAACCAACCCCTACTTTGACACTTGGCAAATGATGCCCCTCAAAGTATTAGTATTTAGTCTGTTAGCTATTTATCATATACAAAATTATTGGAAATGGTTTGCAAAGTTTTGAGGTGTGATGTCAAAAGTATGATGGCACCCAATACTATTGACTCTTTTCAGCTAAAACTAAGGTACTTGTTTAAGTTCTGGGTCTGATATCAGTGATAAGGACAAACAAATTGAAAGTTTATCTATGCTGAGAGGTGCTTCAGTTTAGCTGAAAAACATGTCATACAATAGGAACTTACTCTGTTTTTATTAGAATTAATTTTTCTTTGACTCAGGTTGAACTGGATGGAATACCACTGGGCTGTTGATTGCCAGAACTGCATCTGCATAGCTAAAGACATTTATCCATTATTATCCTGCTTTTCATCTGAAAGAAGGCAATCACTTCTATGCTGTTGCCAAGAAAATGACATGGATATGTTCATGTAATCACCATTAGTTGACCTTGAATCAAAGAAGCCTTTTTATCCTGCCTTTCTATTATTGCACCTACTATTCTTGGATCGTTTAACCAGAGGGATCTCATATGGCTACTATAATGCAGATTGTGCAAACCTGGGCTCACATAGCTATTCCTAATTAAAGTTTTAAGTAATCTAGGAGTTCCATTGGAATTATAAAACTCTGGTGTTACACCCTCACCAAGTGCAAGTCCATTTCAGAGTGCCAAATATAATCTATAAACCCAACATAGTTTGAGAACAAGCTATTTGAAAGATCACATTTTCTACACACATGTGTCATGATTACAAGATGTTTGAGAGAGGGGCCATTCTTCTCTTACTAATATCAGAAGCACATTTGAATGTGAGAGACACTCTCTCTCTCTTACATACTCTCTGACAGGGGGAAAACAAATTATATTCATTAATTTTATTATCATTTCATTCATGCTTTACAAGTAAAATAAAATGCCATTTTTGAAAGTCTTAATTTTGGAACAAAAGGCATATATTTTCAGACAGTCTTTTCACCTATTGCATACATACTATTAAATATTAAACTTTACAAAAGATTTTGTAACAAATGCTTTATGTCTGTCTCCTATCCACAATCATTCTGAATAAGCTGTTCCTGAGCTTTCCATCTTCTGCTTTGCTTTCAAAGTCACCTACTTCAATTTGGATTCACATTGAAAAATGAAAGAAAACACTCCGATGGAGAAAAATATTCCTTAAGTTGCATGTCATTAACTGTGATAAATACAGAAACCTGTACTGTGGGTGGATTTGTAAAAGAGGAACTATTGAGTGTGCCCTGCTATTCAACTCCGCGCCTGGCAAAGAGAAAAGAATCCTGACTAGCCAACCAAAATCAAACAAAAATCCAAAAGAGAATAAATATTCTTCAGGTAAAATTTGCTACAGCCCTCTGAAACTATGGAGAAACTAAAATATGTTCAAATGCCTGTTTTCTGTCATTAAGTAAAGCAGCCTGCCATTTTTTTTTATGTTGCATACTGGGCATTTTATGTTGCATACTGGACATTTATATACATCATATAAATTAAATAAATAAATAATATTCACAAATAAGGTTGAAGGAGAAGGCTTCCTTGAAAGTAGGAGCAGGGGGCAGGGTTCTTGGATTGTATAACACTTCATACACCCTCTGTTTGAAAAATACTTGATTCCTATATCCCCTGCCCAATTAAGTCACCTAACACCCATCAAATTTATATGTAGACCCACCCTTGTCACATCTTCTATCAGACTCCTGCACTCACTTTCCTCAGCATCCACCTAATCTCCAGTCTGAAGTAAATGTTGATTAGGTGAATGAACTTAATTATAAGCATACACTAAATAAAATTACTTACTAATTACTGCTGTGTAGAAAAGACTCACAGAACTCCTATTTCTCTAAGTGATCGCAGTAGGCTAGAAAAGATGTAGACTAACTTACCAGCCTTTCTTATACTTGTGCCACATGCGACATTCCCCGCCGATGGTAACAACAGAACCAACAAGTTTTGATCCATATTGGCCTGTATACCACAAGTGCAACCAAAGCCAACTGTTACTCCAAGCACGCTTTCATTATTCTCAAGCTAATATCAGTAGAATTTTATCTGTTAGGGTATGGCTGGGAAGAAACAGGGCCATGCTGCAGGATCCAAGAGGCCTGTTTTCTCTGTCAGGTTACCTGGTCTACACAACTGTATTCCCCCTAAGATACGGGTGGCCCTACCCCTGTTGGTTTTCCCCTCAGGTTTTAGGACTAGGTCAGTGATGGCGAACCTTTTAGAGACCGAGTGCCCAAACTGCAACCCAAAACCCACTTATGCATCGTCAGGTGCCGGGTGGGTGTGGCCCATTGGGTGGGTGTGGCCCATTAGGTGGGCGTGGCTGCGGTGGTAACAGCAGACTGGGTGGGACTAAAAAGTTCAATCAATCAATTCTAACTTTGCAAGATCTTTTTTTCCCACAAGAAGTTGAAATTGACTGATTGATTGAACCTTTTTTTTTTTGTACATGGTGGTGGAGGCCTAAAGCAAAAAGGTTTTATAAAACCCAGCTGAAGGCCTAGGACTGGGGCGACGGCACGTGTGCCCACAGAGAGGGCTCTGAGTGCCGCCTCTGGCACCCGTGCCATAGGTTCGCCACCACTGGACTAGGTTGTTCATGAAGCCCAATGCATACATGTTTCAGTCTAATATGAATTGTTCGTGAACTGCCTCAGTTCTTGTATGTATTATGCTTGCTATTAATTGTATTTTTAATTTTGTTTTATATTGATTTTATATAGCTACTTGTCCAGAGTTACCTAAAATTAGCAACCATATACATCTTATAAATAAATAAGAGATGGGATCTTTATTAGACAGTGATGCTGTTTATCCTGAAACCACTTTGTCTGTCTCAGGGGTAATTTTGGATGGGGAGACACTAACAGATTTCCAGACAGCAGTTAAGACTGAGTTTTCCGTAGAGCTTTAAGGAAAGGAGGAAGTAACTTAATAGATTGATTATATTTTTACAATTTTATATTTTGAACATAGAATAACAGAGTTGGAAGGGATCTTGGGGGTCTTCTAATCCACCCCCCTCTCAAGCAGGAGGCCCTATACCATTTCAGACAAGTGGCTGTCCAGTCTCTTCTTAAAAGTCTCCAGCAATGGGGTACCCACAACTTCTGAAAGCAAGGAGTTCCACTGGTTAATTGTTCTCACTGTTAGGAAGTTTCTCCTTAATTCCAGTTTGCTTCTCGCCTTGATTATTTTCCATCCATTGTTTCTTGTCTTGCCTTCTGGTGCACCCACTCTTCTTTATGGCAGCCCCTCAAATATTGGAGCACTACTATTATATCTCCCATAATCCTTTTCACTAGACTAGGCATACCCAATTCCTGTAACTGTTCTCCATAAGTTTTAGCCTCCATCCCTCTAATCATCCTTGTTGTTCTTCTCTGCACTATTTCCAATGTTTCCATATCATTTTATATTTTGGTGACCAAAACTGGATGCAATATTCCAAGTGTAGTCTTATTAAGGCTTTGTAAAGTGGTATTAATACTGCATGTGATCTTGATTTTATTCCTTTTATATTTATATATAAAAATAAATTGCAAATGCCATAAGACCACATAGAATTAGCATTATAGAAATAGTATAAACAAAGGCATGTGCAGTCACCAACTTATCAGCATGAATGTGAAAAAGTTTGTTGATTTAGATAATGCTATAATAAAGTGAATAGGCTTGAAATATTTTGCATGAATATAGAATTGAAGTTTGGTTACTGCATATGATAAGAACAGTATATATTAGAAATGAAGCATGTGTGAGGCTACTTAGTGAATACTTCAACACTGAGCAGGCAGTAACTTAAGGGTGTCTCCTTGGTTGCTTGATGTACTTGTTGATAAATATATAAGGAAAGCTTCTGATATTAGAAGTGTGTTATTGGAGACATGAGAGTACATGTTGTGACATGGTAGTTGTATCTGACTGGGAGTGAATGATTATGAATTATATGTAAATAGTGGAAAAAATAGAGCAAGTAGATTAATTGGTATACCTCAGTAAGGTAAACAAATGAAAAATTTTAAGGCACTCCGAAGAAAGAAAGAAATGATATATTGTAAGAAATGAATGTTTGTCAAAAGAATCAAAAACATATGTATAGGAGTTTGATTCTGCCCACTTTTCTTGTGGAAGTTGGGTATATCAGGAAATATAATTGTAAAATGAAGTTGGAATGGGTAACTTAAGAAGTGTGTGCAATAAAATAAAATAAAAATAGAGTTAAGAAAAAAAGGGAATTGAAGGAATGTGGAATGAAGAAAAAAGTGCATAAAAGAATTTCACTGAGATGGTTTGGTTGTACAGAAAGAATAAATAAATGAGGACCGAATTATGAAATACATGGAAAAAGAACTGGTTGAGAAGGGTTGCCTTCAAGTCAGTTTTTGACTCCTGGAAATTGCCTGCACAAGAGCCTACAATTTTCTAAACAAGGTTTTTCAGAGGTGGTTTGCCATTGCCTCCTTACTAGGACTGAGAATGACTGACTGAAGGTCACCCAGCTGGGAGAATTTATGGTCTAGGCCAGGGATGTTAAACTGCCGGCCCATGGGCCGGACACGTCACCAGGAAACCGCGCCCACCCCATTGCCAGCAATGGAGAAAAAGCTCCGATACATTGCACGACGTCACATGACATTGCAAGTTTGACATATCTGGTCTAGGCTGATGCCTTAACTTCTTAAACTGGATGACTTTAAGCCAGTCACTTTCTCTCAGTCCAACTCATCTACCAGGGTTGTTGTTATGGGCCAAAGAGGAAGAAGATACGTTTGCTGCCATGAGTTATTTATAAAAGATAAGGTGGGAATTAAAAAAGTATCTTTTAAGAGGAAGGTAAGAATATCATGGTTGAATAAAGTTGATAAGCTCCTAAAAAAAGTGAGTAGTCTAAAGAAATTTCCACATTGTTCAACCTAGCTGGAGAAAAAAAAAAACCTGGCAGATAACATTTCAGTATTTATATTTCAATAATTTTGGGATATATGGAGATCGAAATTGCTTATTATATTAGGGCTATTTTGGATGCTTAGTTGTAACTATATTCCAGGGGTAGTCAACCTTGGCTCTTTTATGACTCGTGGACTTCAACTCCCAGAATTCTTGAGCCAGCATGGCTGGCTCAGGAATTCTGGGAGTTGAAATCCACGAGTCATAAAGAGCCAAGGTTGACTACCCCTGCTATATTCCATAATTGCATCTTTATGAAGTGAAAAGGTTCACAGGTGTTGCCAAGAAAGGCGACCTTTTTATCTATGTGGATTTGTTTTTTCTTAAATATCTAATGTCTGGAGCACTCATTGCAAAGGATACCAAGAGGCAGATTAGCAAACACCTTTGGCTTCAGTGTTAACAATGTGTTAGTAGCAGCTGAATAAAATGGCTAGAAAGAGTTGCTTCTAAGGCTGCATCAGACAGCTTTCCAACTTCAAAATGTGATGAATGGGAAAGCATATCCTGAATGCTTTTTTACTTTATATTCATTTCTTGCTTCCTACTGATAAATGCAGGTATAATATTTTTCTTTAAATCACTATAACCCACCATATTACCACCACCACCACCACCACCCCCATTTCCCCACAAAAATGTGGCAAAGTGTAAGCAAGCACTTTTACTTGCCAAAATGAAAATGACCTCTAAATATTGCTGGTGGTAATTCCTTAATGATTGGTTTGAAAAATGTCTGTGTAGCAATTACAAAGTGAAATTTTAGCACTCTGATTCCTGTGCTTCACCCAATGAATAACATAAGCTGCCTGTTCAGAGAACCACATTTATTTTCCTTACAACAGGATTACACTGGAGACTGGTTTTAAAGCACATCCAGCTTAGCTCAAAAAGTTAACTTTTATGTAGTTTAATAAAGCCAAATGTTCTTAAAATTTCAGCCCAAGTTACAGCGACTGCCTACTATTATTTTGTTCTTAACATATGAGGAAATGAAGTGTGTGGGTTTTGGATTCTAGGATCCAGACCATCTGCTAAACCTATTGGAGGGATTTCGTGAATTCTAATTTACTTTTGATTTAAAAATAGCCCTAACGTTACCCTATCATTTTCTGTAAATTATATATTATTTTGTTTGCCATTTTTAAATATTATAGCTCTTCTTCTATGTTGTAATTTAGACTCTTTATCAAATGCATTGATACAATTCCTCCATCACAGATACCAATATTCTCTCCACATGCACCCCAACTCCATATAACCCCCATTTTATGTTAATAGCTGTTCAGTACCTAATACACTTGGAAGTTGGCTGACAGGAGGAGAAACACTCTTTATAAGACCAAACACAAAGCACTCTAAGATATTTGAAGCTTGGCTCTAATTTTCAAACTGCACTTGAAGAAAGTGTTCCTGGCAAAGTGATCTGATGGCTGTTAATTTCTTAAATGAAGAGATTCCATGCATTAGGTACTCAATTTTCCTAAGGTAGCAAACAGTATTTTGCATATTGCTACTGCACCTTATCAGCAATGTACCCTTTTTTGGGGGGGGGAGGAAGAGGGAGAGGGGGGGAGGGAGGGAAGGAGAGAAAGAGAGAGAGAGAGAGAGAGAGAGAGAGAGAGAGAGAGAGAGAGAGAGAGAGAGAGAGAGAGAGAGAGAGATCATTTATTAGAATGAAATTGAAGCAATGAATGAGCTGTGATCTCTCTCCCTGTGTCTGTACCTGAGTCAGATATATACTCTCATTGGTCAATAAGAAACAAAAAATGGAACATAAACCAGATGCTAATAAGACTCAGGCAGTCTGTAACTGTTGGTGTTAGCAATCAAACATTCCTGAAGTCGTACAGTTCTGTTCAGATATACATCTTCATGTTTCAAAGTACATTAGGGAATGCATGCATATTTATGCCCAGTTCATAGATTTTATTCTCCACTGAATACAATAGTTATAGCTTGAAATCTAAAAGGGCAACATATCACACATCCTTTGGCTTCACAGAAAGGGATGAACAGTACCTATTGGTCCTATAAGCTAAAATGATTGCTAGGAGTTACTAATGCATTTTTTGGAAAGAAAAAAAACAAAACTATTTGTTCTTAAAATCTGCAAAATTTCTGTTCAGGAGCCTCCTTCTGAAATGACAGGCAAACAGATTCCAGCCATGTATGTTCTTGTTGTGTATAGCCTTGTTGCCTGACAACTACTTTATAAATATATTACAGAGTACATATTTTCATGTCTATACACAGTTAATTTTCTGGTTTTGTTTTGCATCTAATGCCCCATTGTTATTGCATCTAATGCCCCATTGTTATTGCTGTATAAAGAAAAGCTGAGCTATATATATGGATCTGGATGTGGATCAGGACAGGATATTCATCATTTCTACCCTGGACTGCAAAACATATGAAGTTACTCAAATCCATACATCATGTAAAACAAATGAAATGGGAATAAGTATTGTATTGCACTTTTAAACACAGCTTTTCAAATGCAACATTCTGAGGCCTGAAAATTGTGGAGCATGACTATCACTACAGTACTTCAGAACTGTTTGACTTACTTGGGATCAAGGGCTACACTTAACCTTAAAGTTGGCATGCTGAGAACTACATTTCAAAAAATAGGGCTTCATGAATATAGTCAAAAAGGATTGTTTTCATTTTTGTTTAATAACAAAATAAAAGATGGTCAATGGGCCTGTTAAACCCTGAAGATGATTCTGAAGATGTACTGATTTTTTTTCCTCCAGGCATAGCCCCTCTACTTTTATTAAAGCAACCTGAAGGGTTTTTTGCATAAACCTGGCAAAAGAATACTACTGCATTAAGGATTCTATGTTATTAAAATTACAGAACATTTAAAAATTATTTGTTTATGCTCAACCAATATCATTTTCTTGAAGGCACACAATCAATCAAAACTACCCAGAATGTTGACAATAAATCAAGATAACAATACATGAAAATGCTATTGTTGTTTTTCAAGGGTATCATGCTCTGTGCCATTTGAATTCTGCTCTGTCTGCATCTAAACAAAAATCATATACAGTATGTCCTATTTATAGGGCAATCAAGAATGTATATGTTGTGGCAATTATGCTTCTTCGGGGAATCAGTGGTGTCCTCCACATTTTTCCTTTCACTAATGATATAAAAATGGCCGTAATTTCTTTTAATGCCATTAATAATAAACAGTAGTCTGATATTTAAACCTTGTGTATACAGTATTTTTTTGTATGACCTTTCCCTTTTCTTGTGATCTGTTTAAGAGTCATAAGGAAAGATAATTTTATTTATGTGAATGTGTTCATTGAAATATCTATCTATCCTGTTCTCTGCACTCAAAATCATAGTTTTAATTTTGTAAGAGAGGAATTCCACAAG
This sequence comes from Protobothrops mucrosquamatus, assembly GCF_001527695.2. Lineage (NCBI taxonomy): Eukaryota > Metazoa > Chordata > Lepidosauria > Squamata > Viperidae > Protobothrops > Protobothrops mucrosquamatus. Next base: position 515,328 of record NW_015386490.1, read on the forward strand.
CAAAAACAGGGAAGAAAAGGAGGAAAAGGCTGAGAAGCAGTTCAACTCTTTTGTGCTTATAGCAGAGTAGAAACTGAATCATGCTGACATGTTCCAGTAATGAGAGGGGTTTGGAGTGGACATACCAAAACACCTACCCATTCAACATTCTTGCAGGGCAGAATTGACTATAAGATTCCTAGAGCATAATGTATATATTAATGTGTATATAGTATTAAATAAATTAAAATAATATCTTCTGGAAGTCAGCACAGCTTGCTTTTTAAGACCTTAATGCCTTTGGTCATACTGTTAAAATGAAGTTCCCACATATTTGGAAGGTGACAGCTTAGAGAAGGCTGATTCAACCTATACACAGTGATAATTTATAGTTGACAATAAGAATTGTGGGAAAAGACAGATTTTGATACAGGCTGCCATTCATTAGAAACTTTGAACTGTAGAAAAACTGAGTTAGTATGAAACATGAAGATTTGCAACTAGCTGAAAGTCTGCCTAATTTAATGAACAGTAATAAGTATTCATACTTTTATTATTGTTTTTATAATGATTGTTTTTATATTTTATTTTATTTTTATATGCAATCTAGGGTCATGTCTAGTGAAAAAAGGGGGATCTACTCTTGGTGGAAAGTTAATGCTTCTATTGATCCCAGAGATTATTCATCTAGGCATAGATGGTGGCACTATTCAGAATAATAATGTTTGTTTAGCACATACAAGTGACTTGAAGAGTTGTGAGTAGGAATTATCACTTTTATTCACCCCCTTTTTTAGTACAATGGAGGAAGAAGCTTGTGTATGAGAGGTAGGTGTGTTTGCATATAGACTATGGTACAGAAAGTTTTACGAAAACATTCCAAGTTCTATGAAAAAGTAGTGGAAATGAAAAAAAAAACTGTATCATCATTTGGATTTTCTGAATTTCTGCATGTCTTTGACATTTACAGCTACAATAATTGGAACCAAATGCTTTCTGAAATCAGTGATCATCTCTCATATTGCTTTGTAGAAACCATGGCCCATCCTTCCAGGACAAGCTGCTTAAACTCAGTTACATTTGAGAGTTTTCTGGAATGAATGGCTTCTTTGGGGCCTCTGGTAATATTTCTATGATCCACAGAAACTTTGATTTGGCTATTTCAAAACACTAAATTTGTTTTTGGAGTTTGCTTGCAATTTTGAGATCAATCTTGTTACCTAACACACTTGTGCTTTAGTTTCAGCTGAATGATTATGGGTCTGATATTCTCCCATAAAATTCTCTACAGAGAAGAATTCATGCATTTTTAATAATGGTAAGTCATTCAATTCTCAGGCAGCAAAACATCCCCAAATTACACTCCCATCTTTGACAGTTGGTATGAGATTCCTATTATGGAATGCAGTGTTTGGTTTCCACCAGAAATAATGATACCCATGTAACCCAAAAAAGTTCCACATGTGATTCATCCATAGAATATTCATCTAGAAGTCTGGAGGGTCATCCAGGAATGTTTTGGCAAATTTGACAAAAGCTTCAATGCTTTTTTATAGTGAGCTACTGCTTCTCTCTTGCCATTCTCTCATAAATCTAATTTTTATCCAATGAAAGTGATTTTAGCCTAGTGAAAGAAACCTGCAGATCCATGGATTTTATGCAGGTTTTTTGGGGGGGGGTGAGTGGGGTGATAATGGTGACAGTCTGGATAGTTTTATGCTGCATTGTTAGTGTGTGTGTGTGTGGGGGGGGGTGACATGGGTGGCTTATAATTAAAACATAAACAGTACCCCAAAATTAAAAAATAGAAATAGAAACCCACGCAAACAATATAAATGTTTTTAAAAATAAACAATTAAAAGCTATACAATACTGCACAATCATTAGGAGACACTCAAAATAGAAGAGCCATTTCATAGGCTTCACCTCACTTTCTAATTCCCAAGCAAGATGACAAAGTCAAGTCTATATGAACTATGTTGTTGTTGTTAGTTGCGAAGTCGTGTCCGACCCATCGCGACCCCATGGACAACGTTCCTTCAGGTCTTCCTGTCCTCTACCATCTTCTGGAGTCCATTTAAACTCACGCCTACTGCTTCAGTGACTCCATCCAGCCACCTCATTCTCTGTCATCCCATTCTTCTATTGCCCTCAATCTTTCCCAGCATTAGGCCCTTCTCCAGTGAGTCCTTCCTTCTCATTAGGTGGCCAAAGTACTTGAGTTTCAACTTCAGGATCTGGCCTTCTAAAGAGTAGTTGGGGTTGATCACTTCTAGGACTGACCAGTTTGAACGCCTTGCAGTCCAAGGGACTCGTAGGAGTCTTCTCCAGCACCATAGTTCAAAGGCCTCAATTCTTTGTCGCTCAGCTTTTCTTATAGTCCAACTTTCACATCCATACATTTCAACTGGGAAAACCATGGCCTTGACTATACACACTTTTGTTGGCAGGGTGATGTCTCTGCTTTTTAGTATGCTGTCTACATTTCCCGTAGCTTTCCTCCCCAGGAGCAAGCGTCTTTTAATTTCTTGGCTGCAGTCCACATCTGCAGTGATCTTGGAGCCCAGAAAAATAAAATCTGTCACTACCTCTATTTCTTCCCCATCTATGTGCCAGGAATTGAGAGGGGCGGATGCCATGATTTTGGTTTTCTTAATATTGAGTTTCAAGCCAAATTTTGCACTTCACCCGCATCAAGAGGCTCTTTAGTTCCTCTTCACTTTCTGCCATTAGAGTGGTATCATCTGCATATCTTAGGTTGTTGCTATTTCTCCCGGCAATCTTAATTCCAACTTTTGATTCATCTAGTCCTGCCTTTCTCATGATGTGCTCTGCATATAAGTTAAATAGGCAGGGTGACAGTATACAGCCTTGCCTGACTCCTTTCCCAATTTTGAAACAGTCAGTGGTTCCATGTCCAGTTCTCACTGTTGCTTCTTGACCTGCATATAGGTTTCTCAAGAGACAAATAAGATGGTCTGGTACTCCCATCTCTTTAAGAACTTGATACAATTTGTTGTGATCCACACAATCAAAGGCTTTAGCATAGTCAATGAAGCAGAAGTAAATGTTTTTCTGGAACTCCCTAGCTTTCTCCATGATCCAGCGTATGTTGGCAATTTGATCTCTAGTTCCTCTGCCTCTTCGAAATCCTGCTTGTACTTCTGGAAGTTCTCGATCCACATACTGCTGGAGTCTAGCTTGTAGGATTTTAAGCATAACTTTACTAGCATGTGAAATGAGTGCAATGGTGCAATAGTTTGAACATTCTTTGCCATTGCCTTTCTTTGGAATTGGAATGTAAACTGACCTTTTCCAATCCTATGGCCACTGTTGAGTTTTCCAAATTTGCTGGCAAATTGAGTGTAGTACTTTTACTGCATCGTCTTTTAAGATTTTGAATAGCTCAGCTGGAATACTGTCATCTCCACTAGCTTTGTTGTTGCTCAGATTTCCTAAGGCCCATTTCACTTCACATTCTAGGATGTCTGGCTTGAGGTCAGTAACCACCCCATCGTGGTTATCTGGGACATTAAGCTCGTTCTTGTATAGTTCTTCTGTGTAGTTTTCCCACCTCTTCTTAATCTCTTCTGCCTCTGTTAGGTCCCTGCCATTTTGGTCCTTTATCATGCCCATCTTTGCATGAAATGTTCCCTTCATATCTCCAATTTTCTTGAAGAGATCTCTGGTCCTCCCTATTCTATTGTTTTCTTCTATTGCTTTGCACTGTTCATTTAAGAAGGTATTCTTATCTCTTCTAGCTGTTCTCTGGAATTCTGCATTCAGTTGGATGTATCTTTCTCTTTCTACCTTGCCTTTTGCTTCCATCCTTTCCTCAGTTATTTGCAAAGCTTCCTCAAATAGCCATTTTGCTTTCTTGCATTTCTTTTTCTTTGGGATGGTTTTAGTTGCTACCTCTTGTACAATGTTGCTAACCTTTGTCCATAGCTCTTCAGGCACTCTGTCTATCAGATCTAATTCCTTAAATCTATTTGTCACCTCTACTGTATATTCCTTAGGAATATGATTTAGTTCATACCTGAGTGGCCTAGTGCTTTTCCCTACTTTCTTCAATTTAAGCCTAAATTTTTCAACGAGAAGCTCATGATTTGAGCCACAGTCTTGGTCTTGTTTTTACTGACTGTATAGAGCTTCTCCATCTTTGGCTGCAGAGCACATAGTCAATCAGATTTCTGTGTTGACCGTCTGGTGATGTCCATGTATAGAGCCATCTCTTGGGTTGTTGGAAAAGAGTGTTTGTTATGACCATCGTATTCTCATGACAAAATTCTATCAGCCTGTGCCCTGCTTCATTTTGTACTCCAAGGCCAAACTTGCCTATTATTCCGGTTATCTTTTGGCTTCCTACTTTAGCATTCCAATCCCCCATGATGATAAGGACATCATTTTTTGGTGTTAATTCTATAAGGTGTTGTAGGGCTTCATAGAACCGGTCAATCTCATCCTCTTCAGCACCAGTGGTTGGGTCACAGATTTTGACTACTGTGATATTGAATGGTTTGCCTTGGATTCGAACTGAGATCATTCTGTCATTTTGGGCATTGTATCCCAGTATTGCTTTTCCTACTCTTTTATTGACTATGAAGGCTACTCCATTTCTTCTGAGGGATTCTTGCCCGCAGTAATATACCTGATGGTCATCTGAGTTAAATTCACCCATTCCTGTCCATTTTAGTTCGCTGATTCCTAAGATGTCGATGTTCAGTCTTGTCATCTCTTGTTTGACCACGTCTAGCTTGCCTTGACTCATGGATCTTACATTCCAGGTTCCTATGGAGAAAAGATCTTTACAGCATCAGACTTTCCTTTCACCACCAGGTACATCCACAGCTGAGTGTCCTTTCGGCTTTGGCCCAGTCGCTTCATTCTTTCTGGCACTACTAGTACTGGCCTCTGCTCTTCCCCAGTAGCATATTGGACACCTTCCGACCTGAGGGGCTCATCTTCCAGCATCATATCTTTTTGCCTTTTGATACTGTCCATGGGGTTTTCATGGCAAAGATACTGGAGTGGGTTGCCATTTCTTTCTCCAGTGGATCACATTTTGTCAGAACTCTCTGCTATGACCTGTCCATCTTGGGTGGCCCTGCACGGCATAGCTCATAGCTTCATTGAGTTACAGAAGCCCCTTCGCCAAGACAAGACAGGAATCTATGAAGGAGATATGAACTATAGTTAGGTAGTATTAAGGGTATTACACATGGGACCATATCCATTCTTCTATTCCTCTAAATTGTTTGGTGTTTAGAGTTGTTCTTCTTTGCATCTGAGAGAATTTAGAGTGCCTTCATTCAATGGAGTCCAGCTAATCTATGAAAGAATGCAAAATTAACTGTCTTTTAAGGTGATCCAAATCCTGGAGTATTTGCTTTGCTTAAAACACTTCCTCCCATTTCCTGTTGCTTTATTGAGAAAGGAAAGGAAAGGAAAGGAAAGGGGAAAGGGGAAAGGGGAAAGGGGAAAGGAAGACACCTAACTTTTTGGTAGTATTCCTTTGTTATATTCAAAAGCCACTTAAGCAAAAATGCTAATATATCAACACTTTTCCAGCTGTGCACTTTCTGCAGCACCACTAATCATCATTACAGATGGTTGTAGTGGGAAAGAGTGCACAATAAATACATACCTAAGCCTTAAGAAATGAAATGCAGCCCCTCTGGAGCAAGAGGAGGAATATGAAGACTTGCCTAAGGTAGAATCCAGGAGGCAGAATGAGGTAGAAGTCACTGCCAATGAGAACACAAACCACTCACAAGCTCTGTTCAGCCACAATATTTCCAAAAGGAAAAAAAAGGAAAGAAAAAAAAGAAAAACTATTCCTAAACAATCTGTGTTAGGGGGAAAAAAGTCATCGCAGCTCTCCTAACAAGCTGATGTACATTCAGTTAAGTCCAAAACTGGCTTTAAGTTGGTTCAGTCATGTTATGGAGATAACAAAGCCAAAGTCAATCCAACCAAATTGTATGTGGTTTAGGATGCATCTGGTCAAAGGCTGGGTAACATTTTTACTGAGGACTTAATCAGTGGAGGTCTAACCATTCATATACAGAGATACACACACACACAAAACAATGTTTACATTTTCAGAGCTGAGAGTATTAGTTTTGCCATATCACTAAACAGCAGAAAGATTCGCAAAGTCTATGTCAGTGTTTTCCAAAGTTGGTAATTTTAAGATATGTGGACTTCAACACCCTGAATTCCCTGGCCAGCATATCTATGCCGTATCAAGATTCTTAAATAGTTTACAATACAGAATTGACTTTTGACTAATTAAGCCCTTGGTCAAGGTACACACCTGTCCATTGATATATCACATCAACCACCCTGCTTATTTTAGCAATGTGGGCAACATTCATGCCATCATAGTGATAGATGAGGTCCTTAAGACGTTTAGTACACACTTTTTCTCAGCGCAGGACTCCAAATTAAGAAAGTTTAACAATTTTAACTGAAAATTTTCAGTGAATTTTTAGTGAAAATCAGTAGGAACAGGATTTTTCTATCATCCCTGATAATATACCAAGGATACCACTAGTTTCAACCAATAATGGAGAGGAGGGTATTAGAAACTCTAAAGGGAGTTTTATCCTGTCCTATAAAATTGAGTTGAACCTACCTCTAAACAGATTCCTTTAATATATATTCAATGTCCTAAGCTTAAAATTATAATTTGAAGATTATAATTTGGACAGGAATTTACAATAAACACCTTATGTCCTTCTTTATTGATTTTTGAGTATGCAGCATACCTCTATGCAGTGCTTTTTTTGTAAAAAAAAAAAAAAAGGTGCTGGAACTCACTCACGTCATACAACCCGCCTTGCCTACCCTATAAGGTTCCACCCAAAAAAGGTGTCGGAACTCCGTTCTGGGCATTCTATGACAAAAAAAGCCCTACCTCTATGAGATCCTACCAGTGTCTTCTGATGGTGTCTGTTTAATGTCAAATCCAGATCAAAGAAACATGTACCAACACATAGTTAAGGACTTCTAGCAGATTTTTCAAAACCATAAGTGTGCATTAATGCTACATTTTGCTAAATCTTTCTTGGATGCTTTATTTTTGCTACTTTTTAATTATTCTACTTGAAAGAAGAGGAAATTTCCTTTGTTTTTCTAAGTTGCTTTTCATTGCCCTGCTTCACTATTCATCTTTTTCCTTCCTTTTAAAACAAAACGAGTGCAAAAGCATCTACAGCTTGTATATAATCCTATCATGTTGGGGGTAATAATCTAGCTTGTCACATAATCATACAATGTTCATTTTTCCCCTTTTCCTTCTCTTCTCCTCTAGCTGGATGGTAGAAATGCATGAAATTCATTAGTGAGATTGGCTCTGAAGTTGGCACACCCAACTGCACATAAACACAAGGAATGGCTTGCACTTCCACTATGTCTCTCCCTTTCTCTCTTATTTTAATAAACATAGGCTTTTAAAAATATATGTCCCTTGCCATATTTTTAAAGGAATTTAATGTTTAAAAAGGGAGAGGGGACCTGTGGGAGAAGAACAAGACTACCATTTAGCTTCAATTGGAGCAGAGGAGAAACAGGAAAGGGATAGGGCTAGTGGAAAGAAAGCTCCCTACTTTATGGTTTGGAATGCAAAAGATCTCCTTCTTATATATGGCAGTAATAAAAGTATCCGAACACCAGGATAAAAATCTTAAACCAAAGCTGTTAAATCTACAAAAAGTACTAAGCTTTCGTCAGCCAAACTACCGACATCGTCAGAGTGTAAAAACGCCAGATCCGGGAGTTAGTTTATATAACTGGCCGCCTCTGTGCTCTAACCCTTGAACGGGTCATTGGTCCATTCATTAGTACCAGCTGTGCTGTTCTTAAAGGGGCTGTGCTTGTCAATGCATCTGTAACTTCCAAGGTTGCTCCCCTGCCCCCATTCATTGTTATTCCCCTGGCGTGTGTACGAGCGCCCAGGGGGAGCTGTCAGGTTGCTCCTGCTCTTCTTCCCCCACCCCACTTACCCTGGGCTGTCCCCATGTCTTCATCACCAAACTATCTATCCCACGCATTTCAGATGTCATTCTCACATTTGCTAGTCCTATTATTCCCCCTGTGCATGTACCAGCACCTGGGGAGTAAATCCCCTGTTGTTGGGTTTCCCCACTCCCCCCTGTGCTGCCTTTGGTGGGGCACGCGTGTCTACCAGTGGGCTGGCTGTCTGACGCGCCCTTGGTGTTACTCCTCCACTCGTCAGGCTCCTTTTCTCCTCGGTGCATGTGCAGGAGCACAGACAGTAGTCATCCCATTGTTTGTCTTTGATATTCCTCACTCCTCTCATGGCCGGTTGATAGGTTGTGTCCGTCGTTGGGTCGTGCAGGGCTCGCGTTTCCATAGCACCTCCTCCTCTCCCTTCTCGCCAAAAAAAAAACACACGGCATGTCGGGGTCTTTCCCCTGCTCGCCAATGCTGTTAGCTCCCCAATGTGTGTGTGTGCTTCTTGGGGGTTGCCATCCAATAGTTCTTGCTCACTATCTCCCCCCCTTTTTGTTGTTATCCAAACTGAGTTATTTGCTTTCTAGGAATCTGTGGGGTGCACTTCCCCCCTATTCTCTTTACCCATCAACCTTATTCATCTCCTGTCTCATGTACATACACCTGGGGGTTGGTTAGTTCCCCCTGCAACTCAGACTAACCTGGGCACAACAAAGCGAAATTAGCCATGGGGGTGCAGAGAATCCGCAAGCCCGCAACCAGTCTCTACTGCACAAAACCGGAAGTCCCTGGTTCATGGCATTTTGATGGACAGGAAGGAACCCAGCTTTAATCAAGAGACACAGGTAATAGGACTGTTGTTTGGATCTTTTTAATAGAATTCTTAGGGGAAATCCAAGAAAATAAATGTGATAGATCTGCAGAATTGGACAATAAGTGCATAAGTGCAGAACCAGAGAGGCATTGTTATTTCCACTGGCTGTCTACAATGTCTAAAATCACTGCAGTGATTGTTTCCAGTTAGCTCCAGTGTTTTTTTGTTGTTTTTTTGTTAAAAAAAAAAGTGCTGGAACTCAACTTGCCTTGCCTACCCTACAAGGTTCCATCCCAAAAATGTGCCGGAACTCCGTTCTGGGCGTTCTATGACCAAAAAAAGCCCTGGTTAGCACTATTTGAATTTTTTTCCTGATATTTTAGTATACAGTGTGCTTTCTCCTCTTTTCACATGTTCTACTTATTCACTCTAGTATATATTTGTTCTCTGCCAACAGTGGTTACTAGAATTGGCCTCTATTATTTTTCCTTTCAGAATATTTGCATTACAGTGCTCTTCCCCTAAATGTGGGATCGCATAAGAAAGAGGAAGAAGGAAAAGTGAATGCTGAGGAGGACATGTCAGCAGAAAGCCATAACTCAGCTCTATTTGTAAGCAACTTATATAATAATGATTCACAACTCCCCAAATTTATCTGCCTTCTGTTCCTGAACTAATTGGCTAGTAAAGATAGGAGGAATGTTATTAGAAAACTGAGGTAGAACTCGGATGTGTAGGCATTTAAAAAACGACCACAACCCTCCATTGTGTCTTTACAATACCAATTAATTTCTCAATCTTTATTCTCATTCTCATTTCATACCTGTGCCTACAGTTCAACAATACACTGTATTCCAAGAAAAGTGCAACAATACAAAGCATAATTAGCTTGTAGGAAACAAAATAAAATACAGTACAAATTAATAATAACTGATTGTGAAACTTTTTATGGGTTTAAAAATTCTTTGAGCTTGAATTAAAAGAAACAACAATGTTACAAAAACTTCCTTTTGTAGCCAAAACGTATAATATGCAAAAACTGCTCCTGAAACTGCAATTCCAAATGTAATTCAATTCCATCCCTAAGATTTTGACATAATTTCTATCTTGCTTCAGTAATATAGACTGTTAGAACTTTGATGCCAATACATGGTCCTGTATATTTTACTAATCTGTCACTACATTGCAAAAATTAGATTTTCACATGAGTTTAGAATGTGCTCTACTGCCCCACATGGTCTGTTGAGATAAACAGTTTCATAACAGAACAAGCTATTCTTTTTTCTCCTACCCTAAGGGCATCGATTGGTGCCTTACACTTCTGTAGTATTCTTCACAAGCATATCTTGAAGTGCTCAATCGTCATTAAAATCAAATGAAATAAAAGGGCATAAATTACAAAGGCAAATTGAAATCATTCTTTTAAGATTTGATTTAAAACATAAACAACACAGCAGGAAAGGAATGTCATTTGCAATGAATTGTGTCATGAAGTTTCCAGACAGAAATTATTCAAATAGGGGATGGTGGTAGTTCAGATTCATATCCTGAATGTGGAATATATTAGAGAGTATTATTAGACTGACCTCTCCTTTGAAGTCAAACGTTACCAAGTCATAAAGGACTGGAGATTAGAGATCTAAGCACAGTACTTAGGAAACATTTGTTCATGGACATGATTGTTGTATCTATCAATTGCTGACCTGACACAGAAAGGATTTATAAAAATTAGTAGAGAAGTCTCTCTACAGGTCTCTCTGGACTCACTGTGGAAGCATCATTTTTGCATTTTCACAGTCAAATTGAGATTTGATGTCAGCATGTTCTTCATGTTATGATCACACCAAGAATGACTTAGTAAGATTCCTAGAGTACCATTTAAAACTTGATGCTGCTTGAAGTTAATGCAGAATATCAATACAAAATGATGCAGATGTAGAAGCACCTCCCACCTCCACCCCCCAAAAAAAGAATGTTAGTCCAGAACTGGTCTTAGGTGTATGCTAAATACTCTATGGCATAGGATCACAGTTAAATTGGATGCTATGATTATATTATCTGCATATAGGTTTTTATAGATTGCATATACTGGTTTTTTTATGCTCATTCCATTACATTCTCCAGGGTCAAAATGGATGTCAACTCACTTTACAAGATGCAGCAATGATCAGTTATAAGGATTTTTATTTATATATTATCCTGCCTAAGGATCACTCTTTGTTTACACCTGATTTCTTCTATGACTTTCTGGACATAATACACAAAATTTTACTATTCTTCTTAAATCTATCTATCTATCTACAGTATCTATCTATCTATCTATCTATCTATCTATCTATCTATCATCTATCTATCTATCTATCTATCTATCTATCTATCTATCTATCTATCTATCTATCTATCTATCTAGCTAGCTAGCTAGCTAGCTAGCTAGCTAACTAGCTAGCTATCATCTATCTATCTATTTTATGTCCAGAAAGTCATATCAGAAATCAAGTGCAAACATAAAACAGTGACTCCTGGGTGTAATCATTTTCCCAAAAACAAACCGTGAACACCAGGAGTATATCAAACTATCAAAAAGTTTAATAACACAAAACATAAAACAAAACTACACCAAGCTTTCGTCGGACTCCTTCCGACATCGTCAGGGTTACGTGCCAGTCCATGAGAGAGTCTCTTTTATAAGCCATCCATCTGCCGGGCGCAGATGATGGATGGCTTATAAAAGAGACTCTCTCATGGACTGGCACGTAACCCTGACGATGTCGGAAGGAGTCCGACGAAAGCTTGGTGTAGTTTTGTTTTATGTTTTGTGTTATTAAACTTTTTGATAGTTTGATATACTCCTGGTGTTCACGGTTTGTTTTTGGGAATATATATATATATATATAT
>NW_015386490.1:528160-537226 GCF_001527695.2 Protobothrops mucrosquamatus
ATATATATATATATATATTCATACAGTAAGATCTGTTTATCTTAGCTATTGGTGGCTAATTTCCTACAGTGCTGCTTACTTTCTGATAACACCCATTGCTATCTCTACATTGACATCTCTACATTACTGAAATGTAAAAGAAAGAATGCCAGAGGACTAAAAGGCTAAGGGAATGAAATATATGCCACTCAGGAGCAAATAATACAGAAACCTTGTTCCTTATTTGGAGATGAGTTATTCATTACCTCTGAAATCATATAAACCAAGGATGGGGAATTTTTGGAATTCCAGATGTTGTGAGCCAATGCTTATAAAATATATTTTCGGAATGCCTGCTTTTACAGTATTGATTCCCATACTTCTGATTGCACACCATAACACAAATAAAATACAGAGACAAGTGCTGTGATACTTTTTGGCACTGCCAGTTAGTGCTGGGGAAGTGCTGGTCTATATGAATTTATTATTTAAAATCTGTGATGGATGTCAATATATTCTTGGTGTTTCCTCTGAATCTGTTTTTATATCTTGGCCCTTAAAAAAATTATCTTTTGCTGCATACGGTATTAAATGAATTTGTTTTCCATTGCATGCTCAATTGTATTCTTTTTATACAAAGAATTTCTGATTGAGTTGGAAATAACTGAAGGGGAGAAAATACCCCCATAATTTCATTTTTCTCCTGCAAAGGAATGACAACAAAAGGAAGTAAGGTTTTACAGCCCACTGGTATAAAAAATGGTCAATGATCCTTTATAAAATATTAGTTCTAGTTAAAGGGGGGAGGAAGTATACATTTGCCGGGTGACCTTTGAAGGAAAGAATGAAAGAGACTACTTATCATCATCCTTTCATAGTGACCTCTATTGCTGGAATTCTTTTGTAATAGCATAAAGTTTTGTGAATGTTGTCTTAAGTCAATGACAGCACCTATTATCTCCTCCTCCCAAAAGCAAAGCATGTTCAAACCTGGTTAGTATTTAAAGGAGAGATCACCAGAAATCCCAGGACTTTAGCCTATACAGGGAAAATAGAAGCTGGCAATTCCAAACCCTTCTTACACTTTTTTCAAGAAAACTACATGAGCATGTCCACATAGTCACCAAGAGTCGAGCTGAATTCCCCAGAGTCTTTCTTTTTACTGTACAAGCTGGATACTGGGCTTGAGGGAATGAGAAACATGGAGGATATTTCAGCCGCCTGAATTTTTTTCCCTTGCAAATTTTGGCTTTTTCCATCTGTTCTTTCTTCACTTGTTCTATCTATTAAAATTTTCCAAGTAGCCACATGTAGGCTTCCTATTTCAATGATATTTGGGGTGATAGGGAAATATTCTGTGGTATTAGACATGATGCATACATTTTATGTGTGTTTTATAAGCACCAATTTACAGATAAATTCATGTATAACAAACTAATGAAAAAACACCTATCTTTATAGTGAGGAAAATAATCCAAAATCATAGAACATTAAACAGTGATAATTTCCAGCTTTATATTTAAACACTAAAATAACTAACACTAAAATAATTAAAGTAATATGGTGTATTAATATTACATAACTTAGCTTTAATTTAGTTCAATCTCATAATGACTGGCAGACAACGCTTTATCGAATAAAGTTATTTTAAAGTTGTGGTGATACGGTTTCTCTTTCTGAAATCAACAATTGTGTGATTTTGCAACATAGCTGCATCCCTTGCCTCTCTCCCCTGCCAAAAATTTACAAGCTTTTCTCTGTGGCTTGTCTGAAAGTAACATCACCATAAACAAGCAACTTTATATGACTTATCTTCATTATGTCTGCCCTGCAAAGGACACTTTCTGCTTTATTTTGTTTCCCAAAAGAGCTAAATTATTTAAAAAAAAGAAAGAAAAGGAGCATTTTCCTGAGTAGTTGCAGGTCACTCTGGATCAGCAAGGTTTAACTTTAGTGTGTTGTAATGAAATATTAATACTGAGTCAGTGTGTTTATTTCTCCAAGCATCTGGAGCCCCTGAGTGTTTATGTGCCAAGATTAGTAAAAAGTGCATTCATGCATAACTGGGTTGTACATAGACAGTCCAAGATTTCAGTACTCAAAGAATGTCCATGGAATTGAACAGAACATCTGTCTTTGTGTTATCCTAATTGAATGATCAGGAATGCTCCTTAGAGAATTGATCTCACACTACAGTACAATATACTGTCGAGGTGCTAATAACAGCAGCATTTCTTTAAAGGCAATTCACGTAATTCAGCTGGGTTTGTTGAACATGTTGGTTGAATGAATCTGAACAGGAATTAACATTTTCAGAAGATTTTTCTCCATTTTCCAGTCACTAGCTTGTTTTACTTCACCACTATAACCGTAATCCCCCAAAATATCAGTTGATAAACAAAAGAACATTTGGTGGGGAACCAATGAAATAATCAAATTTGCCTCTTCCACATTTTAGAATTCCCACAAATAAATTGAAGTCAACTTATATTTTCAGAAATCTTTTAGTTTTGATAAGTGACTCTAAATTTCCAGTATTGTCAGTGGAGATAGGCAAATAATCACTTGAAGGGATAATTTATGAGTTTTTTTCTAAATTAAAACACTTAAGATTTACATGAAAACTTATAGCTGCAGTGAAATTACAGCAGTTCATCCATCCCTAAGCCAAATAAGACCTGGTTTCAAAATGTATAGGCTTCTCTGGATAATGATGATTTGTTCTACGTGGCTCAGAGATTAAAAACTGCCCTCCTAAATTTCCAAAAATTCCAAATTTAGGAGAGGAACAAGTTTTGCTCTCCCATTTAACAAAACAGAATAAAATATTATCATATGGTTGTAGTACAACATACTTAAAAAACGTTTTTAAAAACCCCCACACAGATGTATTTTAAAAAATGTTGCTTAGAGATCAAGTATATTTCATGCATAAACAGATAATCAGAGTCATAACCGAAAAGAGAACCAAATATATAAACCATTTTTTTAAGGAATAGATGGGATGTTTATTTGTTTATTTCTTTAATAATGACAAAAGCTGGATACATCTGGATTACTGAGGTCCAGGTTGTACACATTCACATCCAGTCTAGACTGGCTAATTGAGCAAGTGTCCAAACTTTAAGAACAGGAAGCAACTGGATTTGCATTCCAAAGGTTAAGAAAGGAAGGGCAAGAAAAGCAGTTCAGGGAATATAATTGGAAAGGGATGCTGCAGTGACTTTCAGTCCAGCTTGTGAGGAGGTCCATTTCCCCTGTTCCCATCACAGTGGAAAGAATTCTTGTCTCTTGGCTGTGAATTTCTCTCACATGCTCTATGCACTGGTGCCATCAAACTTTCATTGTTATTCACAACCCCAAAAAGGATGAGTCACAAAACAGAGGTCCTGGCCTTGCTGCCTTTACTGTCTGTCTGGATTTCCTTGTTATCCTTTTCCATCTGGCAACAGTAATCAAATGCTAAAAGAACAAGTGCTACTCAAAAAGAAACACAAGCTGCTGAGCCAGTTTGGCTCCATTACATATAGGAAACTCTTTGCAACAGGAGCATTTTTCCGCCACACTGGGTCCAAACAAGCCTCAGAATACTAAATCCCCAATAGAAAGAAGTTAGAGAGGAATTAAGAATGAGTAGCTAGCTACACACACACACACACACACACACACACTACTAAACCATGCAGCTTTTGTCTGCCTCTGTGAAAAAGACCAATAATTGACAGACATGTTGAAAATCAGAAATCTTTGGTCTAAATGTTCCTTCTGCCATGAATGCACCAAGTAACTTTTAGGCAAAGCTTTCTTAGCTTCAGGTTCCCTAACTGCAATATGGGCACCTATTCATACTGAAAGACTTGCAAGATTTTAGCTAGGTCATGATGCACTTTGAAAGCAAAACTGAGCAGAAACTTTTGACTCATCATCTTCAGTTGTTTGTGAAAGCAGAAAACTGTTTATAGGTCCAAAAAGAAAAGGGAAGTCAATCAGGACAAATTTTCTGGATCCAAAATTTTCTTGTTGCCAAAGGAACAAAATATGTGCCAGTTCTGGAGCTGGTTTATTTCTCTCCCCTTCTACTGTAAGTTCAGAGAAAATGAAAAACAGGATGAAATCAGATCTGACAGGTTTGTCTATCCCTGGAGGGAAGAGATTAGAAGAATCACACAGTACTCAAACAGAGCAATAGGTGAAAATTATCAAGTGTGTGCTTGGAGCCACCTTCCAAAAAGGCCAAAGTTTGAATGGCTTTTTTTAGTTGGGGAGACTTTGGGGGAGACCAATAGTTTTGGGTGCCACACATAGAGGGAATCTTATCCAAATCAATATTTGAAATTACCAAAATTGATACTTTTTATTCTAGGCAATAAAACTAATCAGGTAAAATAAAATCCCAAGGATTATTTCATATCACAAGTCTCATTTACTAGGACACTGATTTAAGTGGAGAAAAAAATGACATTGACATAATATGCAGTGAGAAAAAGAGGGGGCACTTCAATAAATGCTCTGACCCAGGCCTCTTGGAGTATTAAAAAATAGGAAGGGGAGATGGCTTACAAAGCATGATGAAGGTTTAATAATAGATACTGAGAACACTGAACTTGTAAGGACTAGTAGAACGTTCAAGATTACCAAAATAAAATATGATTGAGTGCCACAACATGCAGTGATCCTGTGCATCTTTCTTAGATAGGTGATAAATTTATCATGCTTTTCAATGACTTTTAGCTAACAGAAGCCAGTTTGGTCCAATGGTTAAGGTACCAGGATAGAAACCAGGAGATTGTGAGTTCTACTCCCCCTTTAGGCATGAAAGCCAACTGAATGACTTTGGGCCAATCGCGCTCTCTCTGTCAGCCCACTTCACAGGATTGTCGCTGTGAGAAAAATAGGAGAAGACAGTATTAGGTATGTTCACCACCTTGTTTATAAAGATAGTAAAGGTGGGATAAAAAAGATCTTAAAAATTCTAGTTGGCTCCTGATCCAAAAGAATCCTTGTTTTATTCCTAAAACTGAATGTTCTAACTGCATTCAAATTCCTCAAATTTCAGCAAGACTTATCTTAGTTCTAGCTAAACTAAGAATTGAAAGTTAAATTAAGAAAGTGTGTGTGTGTGTGTGTGTGTATGTGTGTTTGTGTGTGTAGGAAGGATATGATTAACCAATGTACTCCTCCCCTCCAAGTGTTAGAATTTTTGTTTTTCCACACACTGGATAAAAAAACAAACAGACTACTATGTCTCTTTAAGATTCTTTGGAGAAGCCCAGGAGATTATCTTCACATAAACATTAGCAAAAGAAGCAGTGAATTTGCCCACTCCACCACAAAAAAAAAGGGGGGGGGAGAGAAAAGAAATTAGATAAGACATAATAGTCCCATAATAAAACTATAAAAGCCAGAGACTGCTTCAGGCATTTGACATGCATCTTGGCACTTTTAATGAGGAAGAACGAAATTCTTCAAGAGCTTCTCCACTGTCTTTCTCTCTTGGTGTTGTGTGTGCATGTTTGCAGAGAGAAAGGAGAAGGAAAAAGCTGTGGCAATGCAAAAGGGAGCGGAATATACTAGTATGTGCAAGCACACACACACATACACCTATTCTCAAGGGTTGTTGTAAATCTCATTGACTGGGTTAAACCCACTTCAATCCTCACACTGCATTAAGCATGTGGTACTCCCTTTGGTATATGGAAGATTGTGGTGGTAAATGAAGTAGAACAAGAACTGCAATATCAAGGGATTGGATGGTTGTCTTTACAATCACAGAGCACTGGAGAATTTTCCCACTGTTCTCTTCAGTCTGTCCTGACAAATCCAACCAGCATATAAAACTAATATTTTATGTGTATCTATTTTGGGTGACAATACCAGAAATGAGTGAGGGAAATCTTCCTACACAAAATTAATTTCTGAATACGGCAACAAAAATGAATGAGAATCTAGAGCAGCAAAGGAAGCAGAAAATAATTTTAAGAAATTCATGTAATTTGAAAAATATTTGTTTCCTTTAATGAACATGTTGCTCAATTATTTCCTTCCTTCCTTCCTTCCTTCCTTCCTTCCTTCCGTCCCTTAAATGTCTCTGCAGGTTAAAAAAAAATCCTGAAAACACTTGTATCTCATATTATGTGAGAAAGTAGAGAGTTATATCTACAATGTCTTTAGCTTCTTTTCAAAATAAAAGTCAGGATAATCAAACCAATGAGCAAGGAAGATGATGAATTCTCTTTCCTGGATGACCCATCTCTCTGGAAATGTTAATCAGATTCCTGCAATGTGAAGTAGGGAGTGTAATTCCTGCAATGAGAAAGGAACTTGATTGCCTAAATCATCCCTACCAATTCTATGAATTTAAGTGGAGAATTACATTGCAAATATAGTTGTTTCCTGATACCATACTGGTTCCCCATTAGGTTGCCATTTGCCCTATAATGGAAAATTAACATGTATCTATATGTTTGCCCTTTATAAGTCAAACAGACACTTCAAGAAAAAGCAAATAATGCAAGAAGAAAAAGTTAAGACTGACGACATGACTCCCCAGCACAATATATTTTCAATGGAAATTTCAGCACAGATCAACATCTGTTCTAACTGAGTGTTAATAATTCTGGGTAAATGATACTCAGAGACCTTGCTATTTTTAATGTGTTTTCATTGTGCTACACTAAGATTTCCAAATAAAAAAGAAAGCTTAAAGATGCTATTTTTTCTTACAATGAACAATAGCTTTTTTTAGTAAAGCATGGACAAGAAAAAAGAAAGTATAAATTAAGTGAAATGCACACAGAATGGTACATGAATAGTCTGCATTTTCTTTGATAATAGTGTATTGGCTTTACATACCACCTTTTATTAAAGAAAAAAAATGAAAATTCACTGGACTATTAAACACTCAACTTTGACATTTAATTTCCATCCACACAGTAAAAACACAGTAAAAGTGCTAAAATGAAAATAACAGCTCAGATACATTCTCTCTGTCTCAGAGTCTCTTTTGCCTTTTCTGGTTTGAAACCAATTACTTACATGAGTCAAAATCCATCTGGCCACCTGATTTAGCATTTCTTCCAGAACAAATGGGTCAGAACTTGGCAAATGCCCTTTGGAGCACCATCTTCTTTCCTAAACACAATGGCATTGCTTTTTAAAGCAAATGAAATAAGTTTCCCTTTTGGCTGGCATGAACTCGAGTCCAGATGCAGGGCTTTGGCCCAAAGAAAGCACTCAGCACATGATGAAAATACTAAGGAGGGTGGTTGATGTTTCCTGGCTTGCCTGAGAAATCTTAAAGAACTTGGGGGCCTCTGCTATTTCATGTTTCCTTTCCCCTCAGATTTAATAGGAAGAAAAACAATAGGTGCATGAACACAACAAAGCCTGGAATAGAGAGCTGCCTAATCAAAACCACTCATTAATATAAAAAAGGCAAGGAACTCAGAAGTATAATTACATTTTGCTCATCAACTAAGAAAGTCTATTTAAGTCCAAGAGACATCTAATACAGACATTTAATAATTTGTCATGTTCAGAGAAATTTTAAGGAGGCTATATAATATTATATTTGTGAGGAAGTGGTACACGTTTACAAAGCAATGTAATGTGCTCTCCATGTTCACCTAAGAAAGCTACAACAACTCCAGGACCATTGAGGATCTAATTGGCAATGTGGAACAATGAGTTTGGAATAAACAAATACAACTCAGAGTTATCAATCAAATTTACAGTTTTTCAAAGGCTTGTGGAAAAGGAAAACTCAAGTTATATCAGAGCAAATGTATCTATGAATGTACTGAATTGATTTAAAGAAGATATGGACAATGTGACTCCAAGAAACATGAAATCCTATTTAACCCTTTAAGCCCGGTTCAAAAAAATAATATACATGGGCAGTAAACCTATTAACTTACTAAAATTAATTGGCTTAAATTAGGCTTTTGGGCAATAAGACAAGCATATTGCTGATGTTATTGTTGTTGCTATTGTTGTTATAAACAAAATATAATTGTTGTCCTAACACTGCCTTCCAGCTGCAACTTCCCAGTTTCTTAGTCCCAATTGTGTCTACTTTTAGGAGAGCAGTGCCTGACATGCTGCTCGCAGGCACAGGTCTCCAGCAGATGATAAGGATTCGAAAGACCTGTGGAGATTATATATTCCCACTCTCAGCCCAGTTCCAGAACTCACCACTACAACATCTGTGAAACATGGCTATCTAGCCTTTGTGTTATTTTTCTCTCAATATTTGTTGCCTTTCTATACTATCTTAACCTATTTCAGTACCGTGCACCAGAATTGTGATAGTCAGTCAGTATGCCCTACACATTTAATAAATAAATAATTTGTCCTATTTTCTTGCCTAGCAATAGATACCTGTGACTTGAGAGCACAGATCTTTCCTCAAAAAGAAGATAACACAGAAAAAGCTCAATTGCTTTATTTAGAATATTTGCTTAGAATATTTATCAGAAGCGCCACTGGAGTATCAGCTCCAAATCTGTTTATATTAGCATTTTTGTCAATGGTGGGCTTTTTTATCACTGGTGTTTGTGCATATCTATTTTTCAATTGATGTTTACATCTATACACTTCCACAACTGGTCACAATGTGGTTCCAATGGCTCCTCATAAGCAATTTTATCAGGAGATACACTCTTAAGCCTGTGGCCTAGCTTCATCATCCCTACTTACAAAACCAACTTTTATCAACAAACCTGATCTTAACTTTTCCTCACTCTAATTATAATCTCCCTTAATTTTCTCTGTGTATACAAGAGTATGCACCAAACATTTGTCCACCATACCTACAGGCTCAAGTTAAGTGCATAATTACTCACACCATGCAATACACACACACACACACATACACATACAGACATTTGCAGGAAGGGCTGGGAGCAAATGATATTATGCTCCAGAAATTAAATTTGTATCATTTACATGCATCTTTTACATGATAAAAATACTGTGGTGACATATGTTCTCAATTTACCCAACTTTTGTTGCTAATATGCAACCCTTCCCCAATTAGTCCAGAAAAGTGATGTTTCATTTATACCTCTACCATAGACCATTCATATT
>NW_015386490.1:537563-538909 GCF_001527695.2 Protobothrops mucrosquamatus
ACATTTCCAAATTCTTAATAGTCGCTAATGAGCAAAATCCTGGTTTGCGCAGCCTATACCCATTGAAAAGTCACAAAGTACTTTCCAAATTTTACTCATTGGCAGCTGCCATATTCTTTCAATCAAATTTCTGATAAACACCTTTGCAAGATCATTTAACACACTTAACTATTGTTGGTTTTGTATTGAGTCTTGCTACCTTTTCCTTTGTAAAGAACAATAATGACATATGCACTTCCAACTGGACACTAACATTTAGAGATTTTTAAATCCTTACTATATTATTGTCATGTCCATACATATAGTATTTCAAAACTGTTCCTTCCAGTATTCTGTCATATCAGTTTTATCCAAAATGATTGCATTATTTTATATTTAATTTCAGTCACTATGCAGGACCATAGAGGCTCTTGTTAGTCTACTCTAGCCTTTTAAAAAAGTCTTAAAAACAACTGTAAACTAAAAAAAAATAGTATTTGAAGCTTACAGTCCCTCTCAGCTTCATTTTTAAACATGTGTGAATCCACAGACAAGAGGATAGAACCTCTTCCAGTTCTTCCATTTTGTTATTAGTTCATTTTAGGTTGTGCAAGAGATTCAGTCTGCATTCAGTCACAATATTGCATGGATTCAAAGTATGCAAAAACGTCCATGTGAATAAAATATTTGTTCAGACGCAGCAAAAGGGTAGTCATACTGTTTGTACACATAAAACTGCTGTGCAGAGGACATCAACTTGTATCTCTTTCCAAACTCCATCCAATCAAATTCATGACATTCAAATCTTCTAAACTCTTGCTAGTTTTGGAAGAAGACTAAGTTTCCTTTATACCCAGCATAAGGAGAAAATAATCATAACCGGTGTACTGACTTTATAGTCAGATCAATGGCCCCAGACTGGCTTCATACACAAAGAACTTGGACCTCGTCCCAGTCATGTTTGCGTTCTATGCATGTCAGAGTTTAAAAAGGGAAAGATGCAAAGAATTTTAGAGAGGAAGGAAACTAGGGAGAGGGAGGAGAAGTCAGAAAGGGACAAAAGCAGAACAGAGGCCCATAGATCTTTGTTCCTAAATATATGAGAGAGTTTTGCTGAAATTATGGAAGAAACAAGACCATTTTCCAACAGCTCAGGATGATTTTATTCAGTGGAGTCTACCATGAAGAAAGTCAGTATTAGACGGGACTCTTAATTGTTGTTTTGTATAGACCCTCAATAGCAGACTTATATATCACTCCACAGTGCTTTACAGCACTCTCTGAGCAGTTTACAATGTCAGCATATTGCCCCTTATCTGGACCCTTATTTTACCGACCTCAGAAGGATGGAAGCTTGAATCAATCTT
>NW_015386490.1:539706-549568 GCF_001527695.2 Protobothrops mucrosquamatus
AAAAAACCCACAATAATACTAATTATAAGCAGCATTGTAATTAGTGAGATCCGCATCAATATATGAATCTTTTAATACCCTGTTGCCTAGTTCAGTGTGTACTTATAAGTATGTAAATCAGACCCACATTTCTATGTCCATAGAGGCTATGAATAATCTATAGCTTCAAAGATTCTGGCCTTTCCACCCCAGTGATTTATAGCAACTTATAGCGTCATCCAGTCATTGGAATAGCTGGATGACACTATAAAATGCGATAAATCACCAGGGTAGAAATGGCCTCTGCCATCATGTTGTTTACTAATTTCAGCCTTATGTAAAACTCCCAGAAAACTCTGTAGAGCTGTCCTACATGTAAATCAATGTCTTTGCTTGCTGATTATTATCTTCAAAGTATCTACAATTCATAGTCAGATCAATTTAAATTTGTCTTTTAAAATATGAAAGAAACAAAAAATCTGGAATGAATGATGTCTCAACTAGAATTCAAACCTCAGATAATGTACACGAGAAAAGACTGATATCAGTGGTAGTCTAGAGGTCACATTCCCAAAACTATTTACAAGACTAAAATAGATTGAATTTAGTATAAGATTATATTTAATCAAATTACATTACTTAAATAAAATTACATTTCATATGATTACTATCTATGTCCTTACCCTTCCTATCCATTAAAAATTACAATATGATGGCCATCAGTACAGGTGTTCTGAACATCCTCAGGATTATCAGGGGTGCATGAACCCTGAAAATACCTCTAATAATAAATGCTAGCCGTTATATGATTCACATTCAAAACTGCAGAACAAAATTACAAAACAGCTATATAGCTCATTTTGGATACCTAAAGACTCTACAGCTTACAGCTGTATAAATATAAAGGAGATGGATTATTAAAATACATCTCTACCATACCTCTGTAGACATGATTTAAATAGTGTTAATTGTCTGAAGCTTGGACATTGAGGCCATTGTAGGAGGAGAGCTGTGTTAGTCAATAGTGGCAATAACTCAGAAGGATCTTTCCTGTCTAACAAATGTTATTATATATATATATATATATATATATATATGTTAGGATATGTTATTATATATATATATATATATATGTTAGGATATGTGCTTTTTCCATTCTTTCATTATTCTAAAGTAGCCAAATGGATTACAGCTTCAACATTTTTCAAGGAAAAAATAATGATTTGGTCAGCCTTTACTCAGAAAGCTCAATGAAGTCTAGGCATTATACAGGAAAGCCTGCCATTTATCTGCGTGGTTCCTACTGACGCCAGTGACATTCTGTGTAGTGATAGGAAATACATACAGTATAGCAAAATGATGCTACAGATTAAGGTTCTTTTTTACAGTTAAAATTATACACTGTAGACTATCTCTGGTTCAAGTGATACCTCCAGGAAATTCTGTCCTCATGCTGCAAAAAGGAAACCAAAATAGAGGTTTTGGCAGTCAAGAGTGTTCTTAGCAGCCCACTCATAATGAACCATAGGAAAGGACATGGTGGCCTACTTTTAAGGGGACCTTCTTGCCAAATCCCCAAAATAAGGAGAGAGGGGAAGAAATAGGAAGAAATTTTTAACAATCTCTTTATGCTGTGAAGTTGGCATTGTGACATCCCTTCTCTCTCACAGCTGTGATATTTAAAACTGAAACTTCCAACAGCCACGTCAAGAAGCATAAGCTGTAATGGGCAATCATTTGTTTCCTCAAAAGCTCCCAATCTGCCTAAATTCCATATTTAATATGCATTAAGACTATATCACCCATGTCACTGTATATACCCAAAAGGAAGAAGAGCCTACATTTAAGGAAACAAATAAGTTTAGTTAGGAAAACCTTAGCTCCCTTTATTATTATTTTTATGAGTCTAAAACAGTCGTCTTATTTTAGAGATGAATTATTTTAAAAGTGAATAGTAGGACAAAAAGGTTAGTTATTTCATCCCACATCAAATCTCTGGCTTCCCATTCCAAATTAATTAGCAGCAACAATTGTAGTAAAGGGAGTGCAATTGATGCAGTGCAGTGGAGTGCAGTGCAGTAGAACAGCTCTTTCCAACTTGACTTCTTTCCAGATGGTGAGGACCACAACACATCTGACTAAAAAAGGTACAATGACAGTCTCAAAAGACCCACAGGGTCCCATGTTGGGAAAATTAAAGTCTGGGATTGCAGTTTGCCAACTATTACAGCTAAATATACTAGCAGTAGCAATGACCGGTGATTATTGGTGTAGATAACTTGGATGGACAGAAAGTTTGGACTTTCAAATAGGACAAATAAAGAGCTTTTATGACTGGGTAGCTCTTAGAAGCAATGATACTGAATAACAGAAAATAATAATCAGATTCTAAAATCAACAGCAAGCATTTACATTTAAATCTTATGATGTGAAGCAGATTAAGCAGCTATGACTTCTTTGTTCTGTCTCTTTCCGATCTTTTTATCCAATCTCTTGCCCTTAGTACCTATGGCATGTTGCAGGAAAGAATGGATAAAGGACCAGATAGGCAATCAGCAAAACATATCAGAGTTAAAGGTTTTGTATTTGCAAGGTTTTTTTTTTAGTTTTCAAAATGGCAAACCCTAAATATTGGGAACATAAAAAGCACATTAAATGCATTCCTACGTGGTAATTATTGATCTGATTGGCTGACAGGTTATTACCACCAATGTTCATCATGTAAAGCTGATCTGCAAAACAGTGGAATAATCTTTATTAGTGTTGTTAGTTATGCACTTAAAATCAGTCATAGATAGGAGAAGAAATAATGCTATCAGAGCCAGCCACAGTTTCCTATGATCTTAACTACTATACAGTAATGATGATGGTCAAGGACATTGTTGAGGGAGTGGTCTTGCTTGGGTTTTTTTCTATCCCAAGATTCACCTGAAGTGCAAATGCTGATTCTTGTTACCCATCATAGGCTAAAAACAATCACTGTATTAGTATCGCCAGTTGTCCAAGTCAGTAGCCAGAAGAATCATTTCCCTTCCTGAATACAACCAAAGACTATTTCACCAGGACTTGGAGTCCCCTGTATAAGTCCAGCCTCAGCCATAGAAGCTGACTGGATGACTTTGGGCTAGTGATGGCGCAGTGATTCTCAACCTTGACAATTTTAAGGCATGTGGACTTCAACTCCCAGAATTCCACAGCCAGCAATGCTGGCTGTGGAATTCTGGGAGTTGAAGTCCACATGCCTTAAAATTGTCAAGGTTGAGAAACACTGGGCTAGTCACTTTCTTATTCAATCGTATAAGGCTATTATTGTGGAGGAAAATTGGAGTGTTCTTGGAGGAAAAGTAGAATATCAATCAGTTTGAAGAAAGTTGATATAATAAAACTGGAATTGATGGCACTGTCCTTATTATATTTCTACAGTATATAGATATCAAAATATCTAAGGTTGCCACCTACCAACAGATTTTGAAAGGGAAGCATGTTTGCAAATTGCAATTTTAATTCTATTATCTTTTAAAAATACAACAAAACAATTTGCTAGTTCTAATAATAGAAAAACACTGCAATAATTAGAAATAAGAAAAACTCAAAAGTCATGTTCCAATGAAGCAAATAATTTCATCCATGACAATAATACATTTTGAGCCTCCTCCTGCAGATAGTATCTTTCTTGAGAACAATAGCCCTCTAGGGAAAGCTAAAATGAGGACTAAAATTTAAAAAAGGATAGTGTCTATTTGTGGCTAACTGGGTGTTTGTTCAAATCTTTGCAATCCAGGTGCAACAGTCCTAAGCTAAAACACTATTATAATCCTGAGAAATAATGTATAATGTGTATTATTATAAATACTTTGGGACCGTGATCTATTATCTCCAGACCAGAGATCAAAGAGCTTAAGAGTCTGCATGCCAGTGGACATGGCCAAGACCCCAAAGGATAAGATACCTTAATCTTCATGAACTTGTAGAAAACAGGGGGGAGGAGCTATTACACTCTATTCTTCAACAAAATTGTGCTGTATCTGGGTAAGCCAAAAATTAATGGCATACATATAATTGCACAGAACTTTGCTGGAGAGAAATGCATGGTTTTACAGCCCATATTTAGCCCTACTTTGATGAATCCTTGTTCATCATTCAGATAAATGTCATCATATGACCCTGACAAAGTTGGACTCTGTCTGTATTCGTAAATACCTTCCATTTCTTTCTTTCTATCAGGTTCTTTTCTTTACTTTGTGATAATTCTTCTTCATTTTTCCTTCCATCAGAACTGTGATCTCCAGAACAAATCATGGAGTAATCCTGGAAAGCCTGCTTTTGTTCCCATTTATTTTTTTAATATATAATATTATAATCTGTGATTACAATGTCCTTTTCTATTTTAATTGTGATCATTTTGTTCTCCAGTTGCTTTATGATTTTGGTTTCTGGGTAAAACATATATAAGTCATCATTTATAAAAAGTGAAGATTTGAGGTATGTCTTTTAGTGCTGTGTCTCAGAAATAATTCAGGGAAAACACTTTTGTATACATAACAGCTTAAACACTATGCCTGTCTGCAACTTCTTAAAGCAGCTAACCTCTTTTCCTAGGATGGTGTAGCAGCTCTCTACTTTAAAGAGTTGTTGTTTGTGCTGTTCAGGTGCTGTTTGTGCTTAGAAACACCTTTCTAGAGTCAAATCCAAAGTAAATTCAACCTGAATGTCTACCATGGCACATTTTGTTCTGTCCTCCTTCTGGGAGGAGGCTTCGTGGTATCCGAAGCAGAACATCCAGATTCAGCCATAGTTTCATTCCATACAGCACTAACCTTGCGAACTCTCAAGCTTCCTCCTTCTGTTATATTTTCAAGATGGACAATATTTAATATTTATTTATATGTAGGGATGTGGGTCTATACATATGTTGTTCATAGTATGTTTAGGTGTGTGTCATGTATGTGTTTCACTTTGAGAGCGGGCAACTAAATTTCATTTTTGATGTGTGCCGTTGTGCCCACAGTATAAAAATGACAATAAAGGTTATCTTATCTTATCTTATCTTATCTTATCTTATCTTATCTTATCTTATCTTATCTTATCTTATCTTATCTTATCTTATCTTATCTTATCTAAGTTCTTGACCAGATTCCTAAGAAATATTCACTTCTCTTGGGCAGTTTAATTTTCTTCCCAGCCTACTCATAAGAATATTACATCTAAACTCTTACTCTCAAATGTTGTCAAATAAAAAAAAGAGTTGTCCCTTACATTTATAAGTTTGCTATCTATCCTACCCCTTATGCACACACCTCAAATAATCTGAAATCAGCTGTTGCAAAGTGTGAAAATTTACAGCTACAAAATCCATGTCCTGGAGCCATTTGCACATCTAGCTGTTGGAGTATTGAAAAAGAGTTAGTAAGTGTTAATGAGCGCACAGGCACACAGACTTGAAAAATGCTCAGGAAAGTTTGCATAATGTGGTGGTTTTATTAAAGGCAAAAGACACAGCTGAGACCTTGTTCATATTTTTACACTGTGTAATGTAAAATCATAAGGTCTAATACCTGCATGCTATTAAAACATGAGAAGTGTACTCAGAAAAAGACAGGCCCAATTCATCAGGAGGGCTTTAAACTAAAATTGAGGGGGGAGGGTAACCAATCTTTAGAATCTCTAGAACCCAAAACCAATCATAAATCCCAAGAAAACAAATCAAACAATGAGGTAGGCAGAGATGAGAAAAAAGAAAAACCCAAACATCAATCAGGAGATGCAGGAAACGATGTCCATGAATAGGCATAAAAGTCTTAAATGCTTATATACAAATGCTCAAAGCTTGGGGAACAAACAGGGCAAACTAGAAGCAATAGTACACAAGGGAGGGTATGACATAGTTGGCATTATAGAAACCTGGTGGGATGAAACCCATGAATGGAATGGATTGATGGATGGATACAAATTGTTCAAAAGAAACAGATCTACAAAAAGAGTAGAGGGAGTTGCACTATATGTAAGAGAAGACTACATATCTACAGAAATGCACATGATACAAGATAAAATCTCTCCAGAATGTATATGGGTCAATATAAAAGAGAAAAAAAAATGACATTACCATAGGTGTATATTACAGGCCACCCAACCAATCAGAAGAAATAGATGAACTCTTTGCCAGCCAGCTAATAAATGTATGTAGGAAGCATACCACAGTAGTAATGGGAGACTTCAACTATCCAGATATCAATTGGGAGACAAACTCTGCAGTGAGCAGATCAAACAAATTCCTAACCAACCTAGCCTACAACTTTGTTACCTAAAAGGTTGAGGAGGGAACTAGACGTAAAGCTATACTGGACTTAATTCTAACTAATAGAGAAGAAGTGATAGAGGGAGTTGAAGTTGCCAGAACCTTGGGCAAAAGTGACCACATCATGCTGGAATTTAATATAACGCAAACACTAGCAACAGAAAACAATCCAACCAGTGTCTTGAACTTCAAAAGAGCTGACTTTAACAAACTCAGAGAGAACCTAGGAAAGATCCCATGGATGAAAATCCTAAAGGGGAAAACAACCCAAGAAGTGTGGTAAACTCTGAAAAATGCGATCATAAAAGCCCAGACCAGCACAATACCATTGAAAAAGAAAAACAAGAAATTCAAGAAGAAACCAGCATGGCTGCACAAAGATCTCTCTGACAAACTGAAAGACAAAAAGGACAAATATAAAAAATGTAAAGAGGGGCACATAACTAAGGCCGATTATAAGCAGACAGCAAGAACATGCAAAGGTGCAGTCAGGAAAGCAAAGGCTCATAACGAACAAAGACTTGCAATAGAAATTATAGATAATAAAAAAAGTTTCTTCCAGCATATTAACAACAAGAAAAAAGTCAAGGAAACTGTAGGTCCACTAAAGAGAGAAGATGGCAAGGAAATAACAGGCAACAGGGAGAAAGCTGAGCTGCTTAACTCATACTTTGCATTAGTCTTCACACAAAAAGAAACCATAGCGCAACATACCAAAAAAACCACTGCAAAAGATATACTAGAAACAAAAATTAAAATAAGCAAGAAAATGGTAAGAGAACATCTATCCGATCTTGATGAATATAAATCACCAGGACCCAACAGATTACTTCCCAGCTGGCAGATGTTATCTCAGAACCATTGTACCACATCTTTCAAAAATCCTGGAACACTGAGGAAGTACCTGAGGATTGGAAAAGGGCTGATGTGGTTTCCATCTTCAAGAAAGGGGAAAAAATGGAGCCAGGAAACTACACACCAATCAGTTTAACATCAATATTTTGGAAGACCCCAGAAAAAGATAATCAAAAAACAGATCTGCAAACAAAGTTATAACTAGTAGCCAGCACAGGTTTGTTAAAAACAGATCATGCCAAACCAATCTTACTTCATTCTTCGACAAAGTGACTAAACTAACAGACCGTGAAATACTGTGGACATAGTATACTTCGACTTCAGTAAGGCATTTGATAGACCACAACCTACTCCTTGGTAAGCTAGAAAAAGGTGAAATAGACAACATCACCACCAGATGGATCTGTAGCTGGCTGGCAAACTGTACTCAACGAGTAATCCTCAACAGCACTATATCACATGAAGACAAGTAAGCAGTGGGGTACCACAAGGTTCCGTCTTAGGCCTAGTATTCTTCAATATCTTCATCAATGACTTAGATGAGGGAATTGAAGGGAAACTCATCAAATATGCAGATGACACCAAACTGACAAAAGTAGCCAACACCCCAAAAGACAAATTCAGGATCCAAAAAGATCTTGACAAACTTGAACAAAATGAGTTTCAATGTGGAGAAAAGCAAAGTTTTACATTTAGGTAGGAAAAATCAAAGGTACAAGTACAGGTTGGGCAAGACCTGGCTTAAAAACAGTAACTGTGAGAGGGACCTTGGAATCCTAGTGGACGATGAACCATGAACCAGCAGTGTGCAGCAGCAGCCAAAAAAGCTAATACAATCCTGGATTGTATAAACAGAGGCATAGAATCAAGATCACGCAAGGCATTAGTACCACTTTATAAAACCCTAGTAAGACCACACCTGGAATACTGCAGTCAATTTTGGTCATCATATCACAAAAAAGATGTTGAGAGTTTGGGAAAAAATCAGAGAAGAGCGACTAAGATGATCAAAGGCCTGGAGACTGAAGAACTGCTGCAGGATTAAGTTTGGCTAGTCTAAAAAAAAAGAAGAAATAGGGGAGACATGATAACAATATTTCAGTATTTGAGGGGCTGCCACAAAGAAGAGGGGGTCATGTTATTCACCTAAGCACCAGAGGGCAGGACAAGAAACAATGGTTGGAAACTGATCAAAGAGAGAAGCAACCTGGAATTAAGGAGAAACTTCCTGTCAGTGACGACAATTAACCAGTGGAATAGCTTGCCCCCAGAAATCATGTGTGTTGTGTCCTGAGCCTGCAAGAGCTGAAAGCAGGCTCAGAATTGTTGCAAATGGTCCCGGGCAATCCCAAAAGCTGCCCGGGACCAGACAGAGTGGCGCCAGCCTTGTGCGCATGAGCAAGGCACGAAAAGGATCAATTCCTATTGGTTCACACTGTCCGGGTTTCAGGCACTATAAAAAGGCCTCCATGCCTTTTGCTGCTTGCTTGGTTGTAGGAGTGTGTAATAAAGAGCTTGTTGCTTTCACCATGCGTCTGCGTCAATTGCTAGCGAACCGAAAACACAACAATGTGTGCTCCATCACTGGAGATTTTTAAAAAGAGGCTAGACAGTCACTTATCTGAGATTTTATTTATTTATTTATTTATTTGATTTATATCCCGCCCTTCTCCCGACGGGACTCAGGGCGGCTCACAACATATTTAAAAACAGAAACGTTTACAATCCCCACCAAATAAAACCAAATTAAAACCAATTGTTTAGAGTTGTGCTGCTTAAAAATTTTCTTAAAATAAACCCGATTTAAAATAAACCCAATTTAAAATCCTCCCTAGGCCAGGCCCGCTTGCTGGAAAAGCCATGTCTTGAGGGCGCGGCGAAAAGTAAGGAGATCTGGAATCATCTGGATCTCGGGGGGTAGTTCGTTCCAGAGGGCAGGGGCACCCACAGAGAAGGCCCTCCCCCTGGGGGTCGCCAGCCGACATTGCTTGGCCGATGGCACCCTGAGGAGACCCACTCTGTGGGAGCGTACCGGTCTATGGGAGGGAATCTGTGGCAGAAAACGGTCTCGGAGATAGCCAGGTCCTGTGCCATGGAGCGCTTTAAAGGTGGTAACTAACACCTTAAAGCGCACCCGGAAGGCCACTGGCAACCAGTGCAGCTCGCGCAGCAGCGGTGTTACATGGGAGCGACGAGCCCCTCCCAACACCGCCCGCGCGGCCGCATTCTGGACCAGTTGAAGCCTCCGGGTGCTCCTCAAAGGGAGTCCCATGTAGAAAGCATTACAATAGTCCAGGCGGGAGGTGACGAGAGCATGAGTGACTGTGCGCAAGTCGTCCCGGTCCAGAAAAGGTCGCAACTGGTGAATCAGGCGAACCTGATAAAACGCCCCCCTGGTCACGGCCGACAAATGGTCATCCAATGTCAGCCGCGAATCCAGGAGGACTCCCAAGTTGCGCGCCCTCTCTGAGGGGGCCAAGGTTTCACCCCCTATAGTCAGCGATGGCGTCAGCTGACTATGCCGAGGCGCCGGCAACCACAGCCACTCGGTCTTGGAAGGGTTGAGCCTGAGTCTGTTCCTCCCCATCCAGACCCGTACGGCCTCCAGGCAACGGGCCATCATGTCAAGGGCATCGTTGGGGTGGCCTGGGGTGGAAATGTACAGCTGAGTGTCATCAGCGTACTGATGGAAATCCACCCCAAAGCCACGAATGATCTCCCCCAGCGGCTTTA
>NW_015386490.1:553238-558627 GCF_001527695.2 Protobothrops mucrosquamatus
CTGCACCATCAGAAAGCCTCAGCAAGGAAAAATGTGTCTTGAACTGTAATGCTGGGGAAAAAATAGTTGAGAATACATTTGATTAAAAGAAATAGAAATAATGCAGTATTAGATGAAATAAAAGCAGGCTGCTCACTAAGTGTATAAATAAAACATAGTTTTTTCAACATATAATGCAATGGCAAGAGTCATTATAGAATGCTTGGAAAAACTGAACACAATCAGAAAAGAGGCCAACAGAAATTGAGTTTATATTTACTATAGTTATTCATTGAGAGCTACTAGAGGTTGGAAGAAAGAAAGAAAGAAAGAAAGAAAGAAAGAAAGAAAGAAAGAAAGAAAGAAAGAAAGAAAGAAAGAAAGAAAGAAAGAAAGAAAGAAAGAAAGAAACCACTAGACAGCAGCAAAGGGATATGAACAACTCTAGCTCTTTCCTGCCATCTAGTGTTCTTCTGATTTTTTGCAGCCCTGACTTTGCTAGCCTAGTTCAACAACCATGGCAAAAAAGAAGCATGGCTTAACTGAATGTATGAATCCAGCCAATGGGTCCATGGAATAAATAAAAGCTCAAATTGTTATTACATAATAGTGATTAGAGTTGCCGAGTTTTTGTCATGAGACAATACTAGCATTTTCCGTACTCTAAGTCACCTAAGTCAAATGCAGCTCTGCCATCAATTCATCCACTAATTTCTTGCCCAATCTTATGTTTTGTACAATATTTTTGAGTAAAACTCAGTCACATATAACTATTATCTCTATTCATAAGAACCAGGCATTTTTACAAAGTAAACAAAGTCAATCTTTTCACAATCTTAGTTTACTCTGAAACTTTATGGGGAGAAATTGCTGATAATGAAATGTACAATGCAACAGTGTTCCTATAGTTGGCAGCTAAGGAACTAAGATCCATATTTGGTCCAAGTTATCTTTATTTATTTTTTTAAAAAGCAGGACCAAATGCTTGCCTTAAGTGCAGTATGTAAAATATATGATACAACAGCAGATATGGCAAGTATTAGAGGACTGGCTAATGTTTTCGTGATCGCTGGAAATGTATGGTATGTGTATATATGGGCTGTGAAAAAAATCTTCAGAGAAACACAGACTGTACAGCCAAATTGTGGTCAATATTAGGAATTTCCCCCCAAAGCCTTCTGTATTATACACCTCATTTATAACGTTGACTTTTAAGTTACTATTTTTATGCTTTCAAACAACCAAAAAAGGGTGATCGTGAACAGATGGAGGTGCTGTGGAAGGTTCATGAGTCTTGAATAGAGGCATCTTCCATTTCAGGAGACTTCTGCACAACAGCTGCTGTCTCTATGTACAGACAATGAATCATTTGCCTAGAAATTAAACCATGTATCTGAATAAACCACATTCAGTTACTGTCTCTGCTCAGTTATTTATTGGGGAAACTGGACCAATCCAAGCCCAGCATAAAAGCCAGTGGAATTAACATTTACAGACATACAAAAATCTGATTGTAAACTATCCTGTGAAATATAGTGTTTGGGTCATGCAAGGCCTTAATTTAAAATGGAATTGGAAGAAGCCTATTAATAATCTAAAATGCAGATAAAGCTTGAACTTGAAAACATCATCATCTTCAGTGATAAACATTTCAGATTCCTTTTGTTGTTACTATTGTTATCAGATATGTAAAAATTCCTGGATGGTTTTCTTCTGTGACAAACAGTCATGGAACGTAAGCTATATAGATCGTTCTTGCAATAAGCATGCCACAAATTGAATCTGAGGTAACACGTTTTATGGGAGGAAAAACATTCACTAAATTATGCTTAGCCTATGAATAACAGAATAATAGAATAACAGAATAACAAAGTTGAAAGGGACCTTGGAGGTCTTCTAGTCCAACCACCAGAGAGAAAATTGTATACCATTTTAGACAAATGATAAACACTAAATATTTGTAAATCTGAAGAAAACCAGTGTTTTGACTGGTCCATGTAAAATACCTATGTTTTAATTCCCTCCAATTTACCTATTCTATTATTTGAATGCTTCAATACTATCTGCTCTTCTTTTTTGCTTTTCTTTTGAAAAAATGGTTTTATCTTTTAAATTTGATGTTCAGACAATGGAAAAATGAATGAGCTACTAAGTTAAACTCTATATATTGATTGATCTATATATTTAGAAGATAATTAATCTTATTTTGCTAATTCTTTAGTCACAGTATCCAGTACTTTCTTGTAGTATTTTAAAGAACATGGACTTCAGGCCATGTGAGGTAAATCTTTTGGCACATTTCCATAGAACTTTATCTCATGGAAACAATTTTCTTATGTACATGCTATATTTGTAAAAGAACATAGCCAACATTAGCTGCATTCTTTCTATAATACAAGTTGGTATATAAATGTTTCCATAACTGATGCCATGGTGAACATTTGATTCCGATTAATGATATAGATAAGCACCTTCCCATAGAAAAGGGATACCATGGAAATAATCAAGAAAACTGCACATCCCCTGTCTTAAATGATACCTGTATGATGTGGTCAATGAATGAAAAGGAAGGAGAAAAGAAAAACTAGTTAGAGTTAAAAGGCAGTTGGATAATGATCATTGATGAGATCAGCATATCTAGATTTCAAAAAATATGATCTCAGAAGCAACCTAAACATTCTAAAGTTTATTGTGACATAAGGAAAGCCACAATTTAGTATTAATCCTAATACATAAATGGTTATTTATATTTGCCTTACAAACCAAATTCCGAAACCAATCAGCATTTGATCCTGATTTAAGTTCTGGTTGTAGGGAAACATAAACAGGGGATTTAGAATTGTCGTGAATATTGGAAAAGATAAGACTCGGTATGACTTTGAAGTTTCTACCTGCTTATTCAAATCCCCTGTCTCTCTTTGCCCCTTGTTCTCCCACCTTCTAAAATAAAAGAGAAACACTGAATTATTCTCTCCCTTACTGTGATGCTGCAGATTGTCACACACATTTTTCCTGGCATCATTAATGACACTAGTGATCATCATCCCTTTCCTTTCACTCAGTTAGCAAAGACAAACAAACAAACAAAAACACCCCCTAAGATGGGAGCAAAAGCAAAAATCCAGATAATTAATCTCTTGGTAAAATATTTAAAACAAAAAGTGGAAAACGAAGGAGAGATGAGAGGAAAGAGATTGCAGTTACGACTATTGATATGACATTATTTTTTCAGTCTAGTTATGGGATCTGTCCTTGTTGTGCCACTAGGCACTAAATCTGAATATTTAAAGTTCCTTGTAAAGAATCTGAACTATTTTTGATTCTTCAGGCAACCACCTCAGCAAAATGTACTTTGTATTAAATCAGCTATGAATAACACTATATTCCTTGGCCATCTATATCTTTATTTGCATAGTATTTTATAGTGCTTCATTGTAGACCACTCGGAAAACATTGTGTTGTAAATATATTTAAATTGCCTCATTTAAAGCATGTGTTTATATATTTTGCAGTTAGAAATGAAATCACTACATTGTTTCATAAATATACAACATTGAAAATGTCTTCATACAGCTTTGAATTATTGTTGAAGAATTTAAAAAACAAATTCACTGGACTTCTTGTTTGGAGCTTCTGTTTTGACTACTGGAAAGTACTAGATAAACTAGATACCTGATGGAGTTAAAATCATTTTACTAACATTTGTGACAAACAGTTTTTGTGAATGAGAATTTTTAAATAAGGGTTTCTGGGATAGTACAACAGGTTTTCGTTGGGCCTGTTCTACTCAGTCATTTACTTAAAGATGCAGTGAATATCTAAAATTGAATGTATGCAAGTTATAGCCTTTCCACCTTAAGTGGAAAGCTGGGCTGACAATAAAATAAAACAAAGTTTATTATAAATTCAATAAAGAAACAAATGATACTACAAAATGAGAGGTAACTGCTCCCACATTCAAGCACATACTCTCACATTCCTTTCTAAGCTTTAAAATTGACCTGTCAATGGCTACACTCTATGAGGCCAATATCTTACTTGTTTTACTGTTGAGATACTGAGTAGGCAAGAGTGGCTTGTATATACGACCCCTCAGTTGCTTCAGTTCAGTTTATGAAACTTAACCAAGGCTTCTCAGTATAAGATCCTGCTTCTTTCCTAGCTGCAGCTGCAACAAATAATCTTAATAAATTTAAATAGCAGATAGGGAAAGAACAATCTTTTCTAACCTGGTGCCCTCCAAATGTGTTGGGAATAGACGTGACTCAAATTCTTAACAAAAAATCGCTAACAGGCTATGCTAGATTGGTTAGTTCATCTGGCTTTATCTCTACCTGCATCATTTTGCTGTTGTGATAAAATGTAATCTTTGGGGGGGGGATGTATAGGAATGTCTTCTTACCTATTTTATACTCCCAACCCTCTTTCTCCACCCCGCCCATCTTTTTTCTTCTTTTAAGGAAAAAAAATCCTAGGAAAGTTCATAACATTCAGCCCTGGAGGCAAGGTTTTTCCAATGTAAATTTCTCTTGGTCACTGCAATATGAACAGAAATCTTGGCTAGCCTTCTATTGCATCAGTTTTCATATTTTCTTTGCCTGCCTAGCTATTTGTCATTTTCCAATAAACCTATACCCTGGAGATATTAATGCTTAGAGACTAGGCCTGCCCCATCACCCCGGCCTGCAAATGTAATAATAATGTTGTCCCTCAAAATCTGTTCATCAGCGCTGATCACGGGAAAGAGTCAAGGTCTTTCCTTTGCATATATGGTAACATTAAGTCAGGGAAAAGGTATTCTTCAGATTATGAAACTCAGAGCTGTCCTTTGAAAGTCAGAGGCAGCTTACTTTCCACTCAGCCACCCCAAGATGATAGAGACATTTCAAAAGCATACAATCCCAAATAATGCATTAGCAAACTAAGGTATTTTATATTTTGCCATATAAGGCAATAAATGCAGCAATGTTGGGAATTCTTCCCTTTTTCTCCTAATAAATTCATTGTCTGTCATTAATAAATTCACGATCTTAAATTTGTTGTCAGTTTCTGTTTAACTTGTTTTCATTTCCAGAAACACAGACAGATAGACTGACCACAACCAGAATTCTTCCTCCAGCGCCTGATCCCAATTTGCTTAAGCCTCTTGTTGAAGTCATCAGTTGGACAGTTCTCAAGTGA
This sequence comes from Protobothrops mucrosquamatus, assembly GCF_001527695.2. Classification (NCBI taxonomy): domain Eukaryota; kingdom Metazoa; phylum Chordata; class Lepidosauria; order Squamata; family Viperidae; genus Protobothrops; species Protobothrops mucrosquamatus. Next base: position 558,399 of record NW_015386490.1, read on the forward strand.
CCCCAGGCTGGGAACACATCTGGAAAAAGAAAATCACAACACATTGCAGCTAGCCAACAGCTTCCAACCAAAGTACATAGAAGTTCAGAAAAACCCTACCTTTTTTTAACCTGTAATTATTGCAGAATTTTTTTTATTTAAAATTAGTTAGAGGATTACAATAGCAACAGTTAACAATGCAATCTCTTTTTTTCCCTTTTCTCTTTTCATACAGACTTATTTAAAAAAA
>NW_015386490.1:558792-603342 GCF_001527695.2 Protobothrops mucrosquamatus
AAATCACAACACATTGCAGCTAGCCAACAGCTTCCAACCAAAGTACATAGAAGTTCAGAAAAACCCTACCTTTTTTTAACCTGTAATTATTGCAGAATTTTTTTTATTTAAAATTAGTTAGAGGATTACAATAGCAACAGTTAACAATGCAATCTCTTTTTTTCCCTTTTCTCTTTTCATACAGACTTATTTAAAAAAATCCTGTGCACATACTTAACTTGGATGTGAACTTTATTAAATTTAATCTGACCACCTTTTGAATAAAATTCTTAAGACCAGATTGACATATAGCATGGCTGTTTTTGTAAAGCACACTTAATTGGGTCATTTAAAGACCTAATGACTGCTTTGTATAAACCCGACTGATATTTGCTGTGTTTTTGTTTTTTAATTTGATTTTTGACATTAGCCAAACTCTGCCTCTTTGGTCACTTTATGGTTCAGTGTATTGTGCAAATCATCCCCACCCCTATGAGATCATTCAATAATCCAATTAAGCATATCACATAAAAATCATTGATCTAAAACTCAATGATTGGAATGTGGAAATGACATAACTAAGGTAAAAGATGAAGATCAATAAAAAGTTTAAGCATATTGTTTAGATCAATTAGTATATGCATTTCTAGAAGTTGTAGTCATTTCTGGAGAGTTCTAGATTGAAAAAAATATATAGTTTGTATACTTCCCATTAGCTATCAATTGACTTAAAAATGCTTGCCTTTGCTGGATCTTACCCACAAAATTATGTTGTTTTTGTCAGCCATATTTAAATAAACATGTAAACTGTTTGAAATCCTTGGTTATTCATTTTGAAGTTGTCTCAAACTTGCTTTTTTTTTCTTCAGAAGGCAACTGGGTTTCTCCTTGAGAAAGAAGAAGAAAACATTTCACGTCATCCAATTGAGCTTCATCAGTTCTGAATTCAGAATTAATGAAACTTCTTGGATAAGAAGCAAAACATTTTCTTCTTTTTCCTCAAGGGGGAAAAAACCCCCACTTCAGTTACTCTTTGAAGAAGAAAAAAAGCACCTTCAAGAAAACTATGACCTGGATGACTGAGAATCTCCACAGCCATTTGGAAGTAGTTTTAAACTTTATAACTTATAACTCTATAATTCATATAATTTGTTCCAAATTCAGATAATTCAGATAGTTCATTGCCTGCTCTATTAATTTTTTTCATACTAGAACTGATCAGTTCATTTCCTTAGTTAGTCTTCCCAATTGTTAGTTGTGACCCAATGGATGTCATTTTACTGAAACTAAGTGTCAATAACTGCTTGTCTGTATTCTTGTAAGTGGATATCTCCGAGACCGCCTTCTGCCGCAGATTACCTCCCATCGGCCGGTACGCTCCCACAGAGTGGGTCTCCTCAGGGTGCCGTCAGCCAGACAGTGCCGGCTGTCAGCCGCCCTGAGTCCGGTAAGGAGAAGGGCGGGATATAAATTGAATAAATAAATAAATAAAATAATTAGGTCACCAGTGGTAACATCAAACCATATTGTCTTTTGCATTTGCCATCAATTTTTTCAAGTCCTCTCTAGTGACTCTCCCTTCACATTAATCGTCCAAAATATCTAGGATTATTAATGTATTGTAAAAGGCCTACTTATTTGGACTAGTACATAAGTCCCAATAAAAAATAAGATCAGTAGACTGGCTTTATTTCACCTAATACTAAATTATTTGTTTTTGCAGTCCAAGGTATTCTGCTAGTGTCGTAAGCAGTGCTTTTTTTTGTAAAAAAAAAAAAAAGGTGCCGGAACTCTCACATGTCATACAACCCGCCTTGCCTACCNCCATTAAGGGTGATTGCCCTTCTCCATCTGCATACAGTTTCATGCCCGTTGCTGGTTGGCTAACTAGCAACAGGGTCTTGCCAGCCAATGGAACTGTGTGATTACAAGCCAGGGGAATCCCATAAAAGAGGGCTCCCCTGGCCCAGAGAGCCAGTCCGGATTTACTTGATGCCTTGCCAATAAACCGAGAGCTGACTGTTACTCGACTCGTGTCTTACTGCCTGCGCGATCTAACACCAAGTTTATTTTAAAAGTTTGCTCTGCACTTAAAGAACACCACAATTCTATAATAGACTGCTTTCAGAACACTGCAATGGCCAAATCCAGGGATTCCAATCCAGACTCACAATGATTTGGTGTGCAAAGTTTCCCACCTCACTGAAGAAAACAACTGTCTTTGTGTGCAAAGCAACAGGGAATTCTATAACAAGTATGTCATGCTTTTCATTTACATTTCTAAAATGTAAATTTGGCAACCCTTTCCTGACCTTTTCTTTATTCCACTGCTGGTAATCTCCTCATGGCCTTTTGTTTTGGAGATGCCAGATCTCCTTCTCCTATGTGACCTGAGAAGTGGTTTCCGAATGCCCATATATAGGAAAAATTGGCTTCAGACTTCATCCATCTTTTGCCTTTCAGTCTCTCCCCAGTGCTGAGATTTCACTGCAATCTCTGCTTCAGGTCTGACAACAAAGCTCTCAGGAATCCCCCTTCAGCCAAGAATAATACCCATAAAAATAAAGACATTATTAAAACCAGATTACAACTGATCTGAAGTTGCAGTAAGTGTAATGTGACTCAAATGAAAATCCCAAGAGAGCTTGAGACAGAAAGGGGGGGGGGAAATCTCTCACTTTCAAAGTTCTGGACTCCAACCTACTCCTCAGTTGACTTGGGTAATCCATCAGACAACCACAAAAAGAAATGCCTCCCCCATTCCAGATGCAGCTGTATCTTGTCCCAGCCTGTCTCTTTCTCCTGCATTGTGAATAGAACCACATGAAAAAACATGGGATACAAATTTTTTAAAAAGGCCTTCATTTAAGATGAGCAGGTTGGAAATATTCCCTGTCTGTGGGTAAATACTTATATAGTGAGTTTTTCTTCTTCAGACATTTATGTTTAATAAATATGATTTGGTTTATGTTTAAAGAATTTACAGAAAGATGAGGTACTTCTCTTTGGCTTTTCATTGTCCATCTCTTTAACTTGTAAGAACCCCTGAAGCAATATGGGGAAGGGGCTTAAGTGCCTCTCAATATGTAAACATCCTCATAGAAGCGTAGAAAAAAATATTTTGTTGATGAACTGATTTTACAAAGCAAGGTAAGAAAAAATTGGAGAGATTTTGGGAAAGCGTGAAAATATGGAACAGTAACAGCTGGGCCAAAGAAGGTAATAGGAAGGTCTTAGGTTTCACACCCAGGGACAGCTTAAAGTATATACCTAGTATATACAGTACCTTTTGGGTGGTAAGAAAAAAAACATTGTTGTGTTGTGTATTGTGTATAATGAAGTATGCAAATCCAACCATAACTTTTGCATGGGGGTAAAATTTTAACCAAAGAAGACAAGGGTAGTATCAGAAAACTAGGGCCTGAGGCTGCTCTGATTATTAAGGGAGTAAGCTTCAAATATTAATCCCATCCACTGTGCACAGACCTATAGCTATAATAGCACTACTGCTTTATTAAGCAGTCACACAGAAACCACACCATGCAATTCTAATGCGAATCTAGCATATTAGAATAAATCTTAATCTTCTGCATAAGACCCTCATTAAGACGAGTATTATTATAATCCAAGGGAAATGACCTTTCAAGAATAGAAACTGGCCTAAATAATGAATGCTCAAATGAGGTGCTACTGATCTCTTAGGTACGAGTTTCAGCCACACTACACATTTCCTGACTTTCATCAATGACTACATACCTATGGCAAGACAATGGAAATATGATTTTTTCCATGGCTTCAAATTAGAACATGAAGTGGAATTTCAAGGCCTCAGCTAATATAATGGGGAGGAGATGTGTGGAGTTTTACTTTCATTAAGATTGCTTGACAGAAATTTCACAGGAAAAAGAAAGGACTGAAAGAAACAATGCAAGCATTTATATTTTATTTTATTTTTAAGCTGTGAATCTGTTCTCCAACCGCTACCACCCTCCCAGGTTTTTGCCAACCACCATGCTAGGAATCCTGCAGCCAAGTCCAGTGCTATTCTAAAGCAAAATAAACACAAAATGAAACTGGCCTTAAAATCTGCAGCTGCTGGCAACTCCCACTAGGAAGGCCCAGGTCTTTGCCAGAAGGGAGGAAAAGAAAAAGACATTTAAATCATCACACTCTTTTCTGTACAAAAATCCTTGAGCCCAATGGCAGGTTATATTAGCCTGTCACTACAGGGAAGGAAGGAGGGAGGGAGGGAGGGAAGGAAGGAAGGAAGGAAGTTCAAAGACCAAGTTCTCTCCCATTCTTTACTGTTGTCCCTTCCAATTTTTAAACACAAGGGAAAATCCAATGCTGATTTTCAAAGTAGTTCAAGAGCAAAGCAGAAGAGCAGCCATACCAAGTAAAATGGAAAGACCGTATAGATCAAGGTTATTTGAGGGTCAGCCTATCTCCCGTGATGTCTACCTGCCCAGTTACAGCTGGCACGGTCCAGTTCCCCTCTATTAAATAATGCATCTATCAAAACCTAAGAGATTTGCCTTCTCTGTTGAGGCGCCTGCTCTCTGGAATGAAATCCCCCCCCAGATATTCATGTGTCTCCCACCCTGATAACATTATGGCTAGCCTTAAAAACCTGGCCATTTTTGTAGGCCTTAGATTAAGGTGAATGTAGTCCCCTTGCTAGACTTGTTTCTATTTATATAGTGTATTGTTTGGCTGGCTGCTGTTCATGGATAATGATGTTGTATTTTTTTAATTGCTGCTTGTTTTACATTGTGGGCCACCCAGAGCCATCCTGGAGTCAAACAGCACCTAAATCTAATAAAATAAAATAATAAATAAACAGCTCATTAGTGACTGAATTTCATCTATGCTGAAGGACTATCTTGGAGTCCATCCCAGAAACATCCAGCTGTGTTTCAATAAAGGGACTACAGGGTTCGAAAGCTTTATCAAAAATACTTTGAGAATGTTGTCAAGAAGGCATCCCATTCAATTAGGGACTATTTATTTATGGAGGGTATTAGATGCTGAGAGCAGGGGAGAAAGAGAGAAATGAACAGGGAGTATATTAAAGACTGGCAATGTTTTGTTCTATCCAATGTCAAGTAACACAGGAGGTCAGAAAACCCTGAAGGGATTGTCAGGAAAACCTCTGCTAGAAAAAACATACGGTACAATGTTTAGGCCTCCATGGAAGAAAACTGCCAATACCAGATGAGGGAATTCTCAAATTGACAGACTTCCAGTATAAGCCACAAATGTACAAGCCTTTCCCATCTCTTTTTTTAAAAACAACAACCCTCATTCTTAAGTTACACTGATTACAGCAAGTAGCCTTCAAAACCAGATGATCACTAGATGGAAGCACAGAGTTATAATTTTCTGGTAACCCTAGCATTGATTTTTAATGTTCTGATTTTTTTGCCTCTGAATTTACCATGTTTAATTTAATATTCAGCATGAATGAAAAAATTTGTTATCAGATAAGAAGCATCACTAACTAAAGCAGAGTTTGGATATATGTTCCATTTTCATCTTGTTTTCCTTGCACTGCTCTTGATTTACTGTAAATATAAGGAAAAACTTCCTGTCTGTCAGATTTGTACATCAGTGAAACAGACTGCCTCCAGAGGTTATGGGTTCTCAATTTCTTCAGTTTTTAAGGAGACTGCAGGACAACCAGGTCTTACTATTGGTTTTGGTTTTCCTGCATATCACATAAGATTCAACTAGATGCTCCTGTGATCCTTTCTAATGCCACAATTCTATGATTTTAGGTCCTTCCTGTTTTCCTCAGCTTCTATAAATGTTTCTTTTTTTCTTAGCAAATTTACACATTGGCCATTTAGATACAAATGAAGTGAAAATATTCACATAATTTGATTAGCGTGGGTAAGCCAAGTAAGTAATTTCTTACAATATCTCTTCATGCACATAGCTCAATGTTCTACTAGTTCCTGGGCCTACATTTGGAAACTATTTGGAAACTAAAATTCATACAAAATGTGATGGCCAATGTACTAGCACATGTGAGATGCCAGCAGCATATAATATAAGTTCTGTGAGTTCTACACTGGTTACCAATAGTTTGACAAGCCATAAAGTCCTTTAAACCCTATATTGCTTAGATCAAAGATATGTGCAGGTGCCATCTTCACACACTAATCCAGTGTACATATTTCAGAAACTGTTGATGATCTCCTTTTTCCATGAAGCAAGGAGTACTGAAACCAAGTAGTGTTGTCTGCTTTTAATTTCCCAGTATTTTTGGAACAGTCTCTGTAGAAAAATTAGATTGGCCCCTAATTTGATAGATGGTGCCTTAACTACTAGTCCAAACTGGCAGCCATTAAATCTAATAAATAAATAAATATAGGAATCTTCTTACTGTGGACTTTTATATGATGACTGTTTTAACTGTTGAAAATAATCAGGAGCCCCTTGTAACTTTAGTGGCATATGATTCAAATATATACATATATACTTGCATGACAAGCTCCAGACAAACATTTGGGCAAGGGGTGGTAGGATACATTAATTTAAAATAATACTATGGGGTTCTGAATAATATCTTCCACCAGTTATATTCTCAGAAAATATAGTAGCTCTTGTTTTACCTATGAGAATGGGTACTAGAGAAGGAAGAATATGCTGTAAGATCAATATGTAAGGTCACTGGCCCTTGACAAAACTTGAGAAATCATAAAAAAAAATATTTAGAGTTGAAGCAATTCTTTCGGCCATATCAATAAAAAGGTTCTTTGATACTGAGGGGATCTCAATTGTGATTTCCAGTCCATAAAAACTCTAAAATGTTTCTGGGATGGTGGTATAATAGTGTCAACTTGAACCCATATTTGCATTTGGTTCCATCAATAGCTAGTCTAAATGATGCTGAGAAGTCTGCTGGTCTGGTTATCTCGAAGCACACCAGGTTGCAGGAATCAGTGTTGCACTGGGAGGTGCTGACTCCTTTCATTACATTGAACTTCCTTTGATTGTGCCAGGTTGGGTTACTCCTGTATATCACTTTGCAGTGCTCCAGGTTAGACACGGTGTAAGATTGTAGCCGAGGTAGGATGTACAAACGTATTTGGTATTAAATGAGTAGGCCTGTCTACACATTTAGTTCATTTAGCTTGATTATAGTCAATAACCTTACATGCATCAAAGCAGACTCTGTCACTATCCATAAGTCTTATGTCATTCTTTCCCAAGAGGTATTGTCTGTGCGTCCCTCCATATGTCCAGATTTGAAGTTGTTGGTAGGGCTTTACTGTATTGACAGAATCATACCAAGTGACCCTATCCCCCACTTTGCAAGTAGAATACATAGTCTTGTTATAAACACAACTCCCTTTTGTTTTGGACCCATGGTCTGAAGAAGATGTAAGGGAAACAGCAGCAACAAAGTAAAAAAAAGTAGCAATACACAGTTTAGATACTATGAACCCAAGTTCCAGGGTAGTCCAGTCCATTGAAGTTTTCTCCTAATTAGATGGAAACAGTTCAACAGGCAAGGCAGGTCAAAGTTTCACTTTCCGGCCATCCAGCTGCTGGGTTTGCCATTAGAGAGGGGACGATGGGACATTTCATGGACCCATGCTTTAATTCCTTCCACTTCTCACTGCAGTTGAGGTGCTCAGGAGGACTTGACGGGGATGGGACCACTTAGATTTATAGGTGACAGTTCTTTCATCCGAACCCACTCTCCAGGAACAACGATCAGTTAGAGACAGGTGGTTGGGCAGCCTGGACCTGTACTGAGATAGAAGACAAAACCTGTGCCAGATTATGCAAATACTAAGTAACATTCTTCTGTTCTTCATTGACATTCTTGAACCTTCGTGCAACTCTCATCCATCATTTCAAAGCAAGTTTTCCAGAGCTGAGGCCTGTATTGAAATGGCCTCACCACTAGATGTCACAACCTGTCTAGCCACTGTGTACCATCCACAACATAAGCCCAAAACAAAACACATTCTCTAACTCCTCCTCTTTCTTGCAGCTGCATGCCATTCTCCTCAACTTCTCATGTGTCTATCAACTTTATGTGAGTAACTTTTTTCACTTTTATTATTAATCAATCTTATTTCTTTCCAACTTTTTCCAAAGTATCCATATTCCTCCTCTCCCCCTTATCAACAATCTCAGAGCCTGCTGCAGAGCCCACAGGCCTGAGCTGACCAAAGGGAAGGAAAGCCCCCTCCCAGCCTCCATCAACATTCTCTCCTCCCCATCCACCATCACACATCCATCATGCCTTCTTTTTTCCTTCAGCTACTTTGCTAGATCCATCTATGAACAAATCAAATTTCTTTCTCTTCCCATTATCTAACATTAGGCTCTCTTTTAGTCAAAACAACATGTTATCTATAATCCCAAAATTTCCTCAACTCCAGAAAGGATTGAGTTACACTTCCTTCAATTCACTTAGGTATTGTTGTCTATTATTTTCTTAATAAATATATCAGTGTGTCCTACACAGTGTGTCCTTCAAACATAAAGACATAAATAATAATAATAAATCAACTACACAAAGAAACAGCCAAACTTAATGAGGTATTTTGAGTTAATATATTGAATGTGTGTGTGTGTGTGTGTGTGTGTGTGTATTCAAAGACTGAAATTAGAGCATCAAACTTTTTAAAAAACATTTACAAATCTAAGCAAAACAATTCAGAGTCATTTTCTTTGGTTGATGGATATATAGGGTTAACTAACATTTTAAACCTCAAAGATTTCCAGTGTGTTCCAGTGTTAAGTTTTTTTCTTCAAGTTTCATTTGGTTAAAAGTAATATTTCTTGTTCAAATAAGATCTCCTTTGTTCAGCTATAATCTCTGCTACTTCTTTACTGCCCCCTTCCTTCCAAGAGAAAATTGAAAGCCAAAACTGCAAGAGTAGATTTCAGATTTCACTTCCCTGCCTTTCTCTCCCCCCTTCTCTCCTCTCCCCTCTTCCAAGGAAAAAAAATCCTTGAGTGAAAAAAGTAACAACCAGCTAAAGACAAGACAGGAGAAGGAATTTTTTAAAAAAACAATTACACAGAAACCTCGCCCCCCTTTCCTCTCTCTCGCTCTTCCAAAGCAAAAAGTAAAAAGAACATAGTAAGCCAGTAATGAAGAAGGCTGAAAGAAATTTAAACACTTGCTATTATCTTTCCATAATAGCATGCAGCATCTGCAATTTAATGTTTCTTCCACAGCCTGGGGTGGGGGGAGAAACTAATACACACACACAGGCATTTGCACATCAGCATACCCACACATTCACTTCCATTCAAACTGCTTGCATAAACAATTTCAGATACAGATATTTCATTTCATGGTTTCTACAGGCAAACCAGAGAGCTTTTCACAAGCCAATGAGCTCCATTTTTTCCAAATCTCTTTTTGTTTGTTTTTTATTAGAGGGTCTTGCCCCTCTCCCAAGTCTTGGAAATGATACAAAACAACACAGACACACAGATACAAATACCATTAAGACAACATTTCCAGGCTTGTTGCTTGTTCTCCAAAAAGTGGGAAACTCAAGAAATGATCCCAAACAAATGTGACTGTTGGGCCCTGAACCATTGCTTGCTTTTCTCACCACTTCAAGCACAAGCTTAGAAGCCCACTTAATTTTCTGGATGGCCAAATATTTAAGAAGCACATCAATTTGGGGTTAGAGGCCAAGCAGGTCTGCCTTTTAAATTTAGCAAATTCAAAGGACATTGTAGAAGGACAAAAAAAAGGAATGTTGGATTTGGGGCCCTTTGCTGGCGTGTACAGGGAGGGGAAAACTGCAGAGAGCAGCCTCCTCTCTTCCCATCTGACAATAGGAATTGTTTCCGAGGACAGTAGATGGTGCCATTGTCTAACAGAAAAAAAATTGTCCATCCAAAGAGCCAGATTAGAGTGGGAGAGAAAATTACAAATAGTTCTTCTTTGACTTTTCTTTTCTTTCTTTTCTTCCATGGCTGGAATTTGTTAAAAAGATAAGCTGGCCAAATTGAGGTGCACAAAGTTTTTCAATATTGCTTTCTTGAAGATTATTTTTACTGCCACAACCAGTTTCAGTGCTTTCCAATGGCTAACACACAGCCTACTGGAAACATGGCTCCTCCTCTTCCCTAAACACCTGTTCATTTGCTCAGTGCAAATGAATGATTCTCAAGAGATTTTCTTGGTTCCTTTCCTTCAGAATTGGGGCCAGCCATGCCCTTTCTTATGTGGGAATCCCAGAGACAGTCTCACTATCTTTCACTTCACAGGCAACATATAACACTCCCCTCCTTCCCCAAAATCCTGATTTCCCTTAGGAGGTTGCTTGGACCTCTCCTTTGGTTCAAGACATAATTGAATTTCTCTATCTCCCCCTAAACTTCAATAACCATCCCCTCATGTTCAGGGAATCCCAGGGTTTTTTTGGTCAACAATCTCATTTTGCAGGCAACTAAATTTCTGCATTCCAGGCATTTCAGGCACACTCACACTCACTCCCCTAACCTCCTCCTCATTCTGGAATGTTTGTTTCAACTTACCAAATTCCTCCTGTATTCTCATCTCCTCCTACCTTCACTGGAATGAGATGGAAGTCTCCTTAAACATTCAGGGTTCAGACAATCTCGGTTCTGCCGGCCCTGGTTGGTTTTGAGGTCATCAGACACAGGGTCTGAGAGCACTCTTGACCTGCTAGCCAGCCCATGCTGGTTTTCCCAGTTGTCATGCCTGAAGGTTGCTGAGTCACAAAGGGACTCATTCACAGGGAGTTCTAATGGAGGAACCACCTTGAAGAAAAAACATTCAAGTCCCTTTTCAGGTACCAAATATGTAAGGTCACTGGCCCTTGGCAAAACTTGAGAAATCATAAAAAAATCCAATCATGAAAACTCAAGCAGAGGCTTCTTAAAGATACAGCACTTTATTTTTGATCGGAATAAGTCCTGGGTGGGAACACAATCTGAACACTGACAGCATTGCGTTCAGAAGTGCCACACCTTGGAAAGTTAGTAGCATTGCTTTATAAACTTTGTTAGCCAATCAGACAACAGGGCCATTACATTATAAGGAAGATATCAATCATTCCTGTACACTCCCTTATTCCCTCCTTCAGTACATCCCATCCATGTACATGTTTCCCACGCTTGCATGAAATTTGTCCCTGACGCAAACGCTGATTACAGATGCGAGATAGCAATAGTTAGGCTAAACAATTTATTTTTGTTCCAGTTACAGGACCCTTCAATTAGATGAGACTACAAACTCTGGAGGCATACTTTCATAATAAGGTCCTCCTCCAGAGGACTTTTGAGTTTTGATGGGTATATAGATTACATGGAATTTGCTTCCCAAATACAAAAGGTTTCAGATATCCTGCCTCTCTTGATAGGTTGCTAGACAATGGTGGGAAGAAGGTAATAATTATGATCTATTCTAGCACAAGGACATTGGCAAAAGGAAGCAGAATAACAAAGTTGGAACGGATCTTGGAGGTCTTCTAGTCCAACTCTCTGCTCAGGCAGGAAACCCTATATTATTTCAGATAAATGGTCATCCAATCTCTTCTTAAAAACCTCCAGTGTTGGAGCACCCACAACTTGTAGAGGTAAATCCTTCCACTGATTAATTGTTCTAACTGTCAGGAAATTTCTCCTTAGTTCTAGGTTGCTTCTTTCCTTAATTAGTTTCCATCTTGCTTCTTATCCTGCCTTCAGGTGCTTTGGAAAATAAATTAACCTCCTCCTCTTTGTGGCAACCCTTCAAATATTGGAACACTGCTATGATATTACCCCTAGGCCTTCTTTTCATTAAACTAAACATATCCAATTCCATTAACCATTTTTCATATGTTTTAGCCTCCAGTCCCATAATCATCTTTGTTGCTCTTCTCTGAACTCTTTTCAGAGTCTTAACATCTTTTTTTACATAGATGCAATATTCCAAGTAGCTGATCTGCTAAGTAGCAGATTGATGTTCAGGACTGCTAATATAGCAATCAATACAGAGCCATGGTGGCACAGTGATTATAATGCGGTATTGCAGGCTAATTCTACTGAACTGCCAGCAATTTGATCCTGCCTGGCTCAGGGTTGACTCATCCTTCTGAGGTCTGTAAAATGAGGACCCATATTGTTGGGGGCAATATGCTGACTCTGTAAACTGCTTAGGGAGGATTATAAAGTACTGTGAAGCGGTATATAAGTCAAAGTGCTATTGCTATTNCTATTATTAGATATACTACCTATTCCATGCATGGAGCCAGCTAGATAAGCATAATTTATCTATTTCAATTGAAGGTTGAAATGGCCATGTCACAAAGAGGGTTATAGAAACTGGGGAACTGTTTTAGGAAAAGACAAATCAATATCAGAAAAATGGGTTCCACTTTAATCAAGTGAAACTAGGCTACTGGCTCAAAATATCACAAAGGTGACAGAGCAGCTTTTAAACTGATGAAAAATGCTGGACCACATTCAGTTTGGAAGGCTCTAGCTATTCCAGAAAATGCTATAAAGAATAGAAATAGTATGGGGACTGGATTATTATAAACTAGACCAGAGAGTTGGCCTTGATAGTCTAAATGGTTTATTTCAATTCTATGAGTATCTTCTCAAAATTCCAAATAAGGCAATGACTTAAAAAAAGATGGAATCCTAGTATATATAAAAATGTACAAAAATTATTCATTCTCCTATTATGTTGATTACTTTGTACACTTTTAATACCTTCAAAACCATTTTATCTCTATATTGTAAAATGTAGATGTACATAAAGGATACCAATCATTCAGGCTGTCTATAAAATGAAGAGCACATTTTTCTCCACTTACATATTGTAGATATAAAATATAGCAAAGTGTTTTACAAATTCAAGAATAAAAAAAATCATAAGAGAATTTTAAACTATTAAAAACCTATTAAATATCCATATTGACCCAATACAACAATTTTTAAAGGCCAATTGGAATAGCATTTTGTAGCAATGGGACTATTAATAGAGACGTCTGTGCCCTTGTTTTGATCTATAGTGGCAGATCCTTAATGGCAGCAGTGATGCTCGGTGGCAGTGAATTTATTAAGTTTCTAAAAAAAAATGTTGGCAAGCCACATGCAGCTCCTATACAAAATAAAATATAAGGTTTTCTTTTTTTAAAAAAAAGGAAATATATACAAAAGAAGGAATGAAATCATTTATAACAGCAGAGACCAAGCCTCTTAAAAATAAATGTTCGAATTAGAGCTACAGTTCATATAAACAAGAAATATTTATTTCCAAATATTTTGCACTACTGTTTGTCATCAGGTAGATTAATATGTACAGGCACTTGGGCCATTAAGAAGGCTACATTCCAAATCTCTGAAAAGCCATTCTTTGATTGTTGGAGAGCTCAAGTCATACCATTTTGTAGCAATTAAAATTTGGCAGTGACAACAAATTCCAAACCAATTTATAATGCTCCCACTGTATGGAGTCCTTCGAAACTGCCCAATAATGTCAGCCTCCTCCTCTTCCTCCAATATATTGGGAAAGGCAAATTATTATTGAAAAGCCTTACAGTCAGGGTACATGCTTCTCACTCTGAAAGGAGCTGCAATAAGCATTTTTAACCACATTTTAAATATGGAATAGCTCATCCTTTGACATGAGAACGGCCCCTGCTCTTACGGCTTTCTGGAAAGTTGAAAAGAACTAGCTCTTCAAGAGGGCTTTTTGCAGAGCTATTTCAGAGCTATTGTATGTAAAATTTAGTTCTACAATATTTAATAAATTATTTAAAAAATCATAAAATTCAACTAGGGTGGAATACAAAAATAAGAGACAGAGTATAATAAGCACTATAAAAACAGCAAAAACTACAATATAACAAAACGCATGATCTGGGACCTCCCAAATATCATCGTTCACCAAATGAAAATATCAACATCCAGGTCCCAACACCCAAGGGGACAACCGGGTCTTCAAAGTCTTCCTAAAATCTCAGGGTAAGGGCAAGAAAATCTTGGGATTTTACTATTCCACAGAGCAGGTACATCTTGTAAGTCCTATCAGATGAGTCTGTTAAAGAGAAGAGACCTGGAACATGCTCACTTTATGTTGGACAGGCATAGAAAACCAGAGACCAGTGTCCTGCAAGTATAGTAATGTGTTCCTGTGCCATGTAGGGCTTTATAGGTCATAATCACCAATATGCATACAGAAGCATATTGGAAGCTACAGCAGCAGTTGTAAAGCAGAGGTGCTACATGGGCATGTTAAGGAATGCCCATAACTATTCACACCATCACATTCAGCATTGTGGTTAAAAATCAATTAGCCCCCAGGCACAGGCACTCTGGTTCTTTATTAGCAAAACAGAGCCTCTTCATGAAGAATAATCAGATAAATAGAGTTGTCTCTCATTATACTGATGGACTAAACAGAGGACAAAAACAATATTATGAGCAAGCATGACCTACTAGTAAAAATCTGGTGATGTTGCCTTCCCTCTTCTTCAACAGAAATAAGCACAGAAAGTTCTTACACCAGAGTGTTGCTTCCCAGTGTTTCCTGTTAAAAGCATAGATTTTACACATATGTATGTATGTATGTATGTATGTATGTATGTATGTATAGTTTTTCAGACAGACAGGTCTGATTGATTGCACCTTGGCATTTTTGACTGCTATACTGCAGTTCTACTTTTTTATATATAATCACTTTTGCCTTGCAGCCCCCCAACTAGGGGCGTTAAGCAGGCACTACTGCGATACATTACAAATTCAGATTTCTTTTTGCTGACAAAGAGTTAAAGAATTAAGTGGGAGACTAGAATAGCTATTTCAAGCTCATTATGCTCTCAATAGCTAGCCACACCCTTTATGGGATTCAAACCTAGGCAGCCTACATGCTAGACAGTTGTATTAACCACCAGGCCACCGGCTCTCCTCCCGGTCTGTCTGAAAAACTTTCTGTATATACTCCCTTGACTCGGCTGACAAAGAGGGGAGGAGAGCCGGTGGCCTGGTGGTTAATACAACTGCCTAGCATGTAGGCTGCCTAGGTTCGAATCCCATAAAGGGTGTGGCTAGCTGATGAGAGCATAATGAGCTCGAAATAGCTATTCTAGTCTCCCACTTAATTCTTTAACTCTTTGTCAGCAAAAAGAAATCTGAATATACGTACGTACGTACGTACATATGTACGTACGTATGTATGTATGTATGTAGGTCTTTGGTTATTTGGGTTTTCTCCCGCATAAAATTTGAAGTGTCTAGGAGCACGAAGCTGAAAACACCAGCCTGAAGATGACGAATGGGACTTCGTCGAAACGTTGCCAAGACACTTCAAATTTTACGCGGGAGAAAACCCGAATAACCAAAGACCTACATACAAACACCCGCGAAAACCTCAGAAAACATTAGATAGATAGATAGATAGATAGATAGATAGATAGATAGATAGATAGATAGATAGATAGATAGATAGATAGATGATATAGATATAGATATAGATATAGATATAGATATAGATATAGATATAGATATAGATATAGATATAGATAGATATAGATATATATTGAAAATCACCACCACCATCCCAAAAAATCCTAGGTATTTGCTAAGGAGAAGAAAACTGATGCATGGTTACAGTGTTGAGCAAGGCTACAATCCTGGGAAATTCAAGAGATTATGTCATAATTCTCCAAGTGCAGTTGATGATCAGAAAATATAATGAAGCTACAGTAGTCAAAGTAATACCAGTTGTCATAATTTGATACCCACATCCATAACACACGTCTCTGCACATTCATTATATGCAGACTTGTCTGAGGAAAACTTATTATTGTGGAATAATAATTCCACAAAATTTCTGACATAAACAATATTATAACCAGAAAAAATTTGTTAATTAAATTAGTAGGATGCAAAACCTTTGTCTCATTTGTTTCAACAATGGGTACAAATAAAATTCTCAGTGCAGTCATGTACACATGCTTATTCCAGCTTCCTTTCTATTTAATATAGTAAACAAGTATTTTAAAGGTAGAGACCAATGCCAATCACTATAAAGCAAGGGGATTTTATTTCCACCAAATTACTGGAAATTATATAATAAAACTCTGGAAATTCCCTGATTTCTGTTTCTTGGAATTTTCCTCATTCATTACAAACAGACTGTGTACTTTTCCAAAGTATCCAATGAAAACTTTTGTAGTAGTCCTGCTAAAGCTCATATACAACATTAATTTATTGGCTGATAAAAGAATCCACTAAGTGGAGTCAAATATACAGTAAATCAAGCACACTCTTCAACACAAATCCACAAACAAAAATGAGCCAAAGAATAACAATTGGGAAAACATGTCTGGAAATTTAAGGAGTTGTAGTTCCAACAAATCTGAAGGACCCAGTCTAGGAAAGACTAGTCTGTGTGATAAGGAGTAATGAATGAAATATAAAGGGTGACTAATAATTTTCCACTGATTCTACCACATAGTTTCCCCTGGAAACCAATCTGGAAATGTTGCCACCTTCTTTTCAATGACTTTTGCCATATGGATACTTCAAAGTCTGTTGACGTTTTCATTCATAGTGACAATTCTGTGAGCCAGGTTAAATCAAGAATCCAGCATAATTGTGGCTAGGAACCCAGGCATTTCTGAGATTTAGAAATCCCAGATAGAAAAGAACAATGCGATGTGGTGGTTAAAGTGTTGGACTGATTCATTGATAATTGACTATGTGCCATCAGGTTGTTGTCAAGTCTTAATGCCCACATAAATAGTTTTTCTTCATGATGATCTATCTCTAACCTAGTCTTTCAGGTCTTCCAATAGTGTATTCATTGCCACTAAAACTGAGTCCATCCACCTTGCTGCTGGTTATCCTCTTACTGCTCTTTCCTTCTTTCTCTTTCCTCTTAATCTTTCTCAGCATTTGAGCCTTATCCAGAAAGCTAGGTCTCTATGTAAGTGAAATTGACTAACTTCATTAACTTCACCTAAGTGAACTCTACTAAGTCCAAAGCAAGATCACCTGAGCCTGGCCATTTTTGCTTGAGTGAAAACTCTGAGTTGATTTGTTCATTTATTAATTTGTTTTCTTGCTATCAATGCTATTTTCAGGAGACTTTTCTAACACCAAAGTTCAAACGTGTCAATACTCTTCCTATCCTGCTTGTTCAAAGTCCAATTTTCTCTTCTATAGAGTCACAAGGAATACTTGCATGATTCTGATCATAGGTTTTGGACTAAGAGCAGGGAAACCCAAGTTCTTATCCTCTGTTAGGCATGGAAGACAACTGGATGGCCTTGGGTAAACCACAGTCTCTCAGACTCTCAATAATGTCACATTTTACAACAAACACACCCAAGAACAAATTCCTTGTCACATCATACACTGACAGCTTCATTGTGTTTAACTGCAATGCAAAAAGTGGATTCCACAATCATGGGACAAATGCTAAAAAGAAAAAAAAACAAATCTCAAATGGACAGAGTTTTAGAGATGTTAAAGTAAGAGATTTTTTTTTATTTTAACAATATCAGGTCTTCCTTACAATTCATGAATAAGAGGGAAACACTGAAATGCCTATGCTGGATTCTATTAATGCACCAATTCCTGATTACAGTGGGCAATAACAGGATTTTTGTAAAACTCCATTTGTGTATGTAAGTCATTTGAAATGTAAGTAGAATTATCAATCCTTCAAAGCCAAAGATACCCCACTTAAGAGGCCAGATTTTGGGAAAAGACTATTGTTCCATGAAATGGATTACTTGCAGTACAGTTTTATGTATATCTATTCTGAATTAAATGCTATTTATTTTCATGGTGACATACAGAAGACTGAAATTTAAACAATTTGAAACTACAAAAAAAAACATTTTTAATTTTCCAGGTTTTTTTTTTAATTAAAGTCACAATTTTTAAAAAAGATGAAAATAAAATTCCTTGACAAAATATCAAGGAGAAGTTAAAGTGTGTATATAGATTGATCTCCCATCAGGCAACAAATTCAGTGCCCCTAAGTTTGTTTCATGATTCATGAAATTCTTTAAATCACAACTTTTGTAATGAAAAATATTTTTGTCTTTTCAGTTGTTTTCAAATATTAAAAATTAATTACCTATTCTATCTATTAGGTGACATCTCTAGGTCAAATTCATGCTTCAGTTTAGACCAGAGTCAAAAAAGCTACACTGAACATCTAACATTTGAATATATGTGAGTTATTTTGAGATTTAGCTATTAGTATATATATTAATATAGGCTATGTGATTATACATTGTAGATCTGTACACTGCCATATGGGCTGCTAATGGTTTAAAAATCACAGATTAGATTCCTAAAGGGCTCTACTGTTAAATGCTCTACTGTTAAATGCTCAATAGGATTTGCAACTCTGTTTGGACAAGGAAGAAATCAAATAATTTTTAATATGAAATAAACATATCCAATTTTGCAGATAAATATATCAACAGACTTATAATTATTCTTTCAACTTTGTACTTAATGCAGTTCTCCAATAAACATTCATTCAAAAACATACACTTTTAAATATTTGCTTGGATGTTTTTCAGTAGGGTTTATACAACTTCCCCAATCCATAATTTTGGATTAGATTTGTGATTAAAAATAGATAAATAGTCAAAGTTAAAACTGAAACCATATATTGTAAGTTAACCATATAAGAACAGAAACTTAGCATTCAAAATGTAAATAACATTAAGTCATTATCCATAGGGAATAGTCATAGCATCTTTGAGTCTCCATGAAAGAATGAAATGTTTACCAGCTGGGAGGGAAAGGGACAAACTAGTGTGGGAGGAAGGGTTATACAAAACCTATGTATATACTGCTGTTTGCCTAATTGGAATTCTCATACCTAGGGACATGTAGAAGGTATCAGTTTTTAGAGCCTTCCTAAATGTAAATAATATGGAGGCCATCTTGACCTTGGGAAGCAAGTTGTTCCACTAGGAGGGGGATTCTATCAGGTTTTCCTCTGGGCTTCCATCCCTTTGACCTTTCAGAAGATATGAACTTTATTAGTGCTTGGTTCTTTCTTGGGAATGTCGGGAACCAATGTATATTATGGTGCAATATGGCAAATATATCAAGCAAACCAAGTGACTATTACAATATACTCCTACAGTGGTAACGGAAGTTATTATTTAGTTAATCTACCTTCTCTTAGCCTTATGTCTTTCAGAGGTATTGGCCATATTACCTGGGGATTATGGGGATGTCACTTGAAAGAAACTGATCAGAAATAACAGCTTTATTTTAAAATATTGCTGGATTATTTGTATTTATTTATTCTTCCTTGTTATATCATTATTTCATTGAATTGTTCATTTCCAGCTAATATATTATGAACTGCTTGCCCATCCTAAACATTTTCTATAAAATGCTCTAGTCAAGCTGCCTTAAAATTCCTTGTCCAACTTCAGCAAATATATACTACCATCCAAAGATGTCACCTTATTAGATACACAAGACTAAGACATAGACATCATATAGGCCTAAAGCTAATTTTATTTTTCAGTTTTGAATGGTTTGATCTTTACATTCTCCACTCTTACTAGAGGAGGCGGGAAGAAGAGGGCAGCATATCAGGCATCAGTAGAGGGAAATAAAGAAAAAAAGAGAGTTTCTTTCTTATTTTGGCCCTTTTATGTAGTCACAACAATAGGAAATAGAACAGGACATTTAAGGAACTTTTCTTAAGTTATCAAAAGAAGATCCTAAATTGTGGAAACTTTTAATTTCACCATGAAAAGCTTTCTGCTTATCTTTGAAAAGCACTATTTCCCTTGCAGATCAAGAATATGCATTTTTATGGAAAGACTTTTTTCCAACTTTGTTTTGCTTTCCACAAGGACTGACAACAATTGAATTGCCAAGTGGAAGCAAATGCTGGGGTTTTTTATTCTAGTAGATATTGGGTAAAGCAGGAAGAAGAATCTTCTTAAAAGAAGGCATTTTTGGTTATTTATTATGGAACAGCAAATCCTCCTGTCGTCCCCCAACCCAAAGATATTCTGCTACTTTTTTTTAGCATTCAGAGAATGAAGAAAATTAAATTCATTTAATTGCGTCAGTTTTTATGGATGCTAAATCTTGCTTGTAGCTCTGCTTCCCCAGCTCCCCATTGTTAGAACATGAAGGAAAGCTGTCCACAAATAAAGACCAATGACAATTCTGTGTTGATATAAAACATTCCAGGTTGACATTTGTTGCATTCAACTATGAGTTTTTGTATCTAGTTGTACATAGAAGTACCTTATGTTTTGATTATGAAGAGGAAACAAGTTGCTTTATGTGAGAAATTGAGAATCTGAGAACTATGAAATATGGCAGCAGATTATGAATAGAGTAAACACAATTATTTCCAATATTTATCTCTGAATTATCATATTCTAAAAACAAACAACTTTTTGTGCATTCATCTCTGGCCATTCATCACATATTTTAATTTTTTTAAAAAAATAACTTAATAACCTATACCTCATAAAAGTGAAATGAATTATTTTGATATTGCAATAAGACAATGGTTTGCATCCAACTGAGTATATCTTGCCAGCAGCACAGATATCATTTCTATACAGATTGTATCAGTTCCTTGCATTTTTCCCCATATCTGTTACAGAGGTTGTAGGATCCTCTACTTTTGGAATAAGGAGTTTAACAAGCAGAAAACTCTGCAGCATTGGTTATAGTCTAATGTTTACTTCCTGAGCCTGCAGCAATGATAGAAAACATTGAAAACATGAAGTCTGATACTGGAAAAGATATTGGTTCTGAGATCACAAGAATTTATCTGAACCAGAATAGGAGCATTTCTTCATTCTAACTGACCTGGAATACTGCATCCAGTTCTGGTCACCACAATATAAAAAAGATGTTGAGACTCTGGAAAGAGTGCAAAGAGCAACAAGAATAATTAGGAGGCTGGAGGCTAAACCATAAGAAGAATGGTTACAGGAATTGGGTATGTCTACTCTAATGAAAAGAAGGACTAAAGGAGACATAATAATAATAATAATAATAATAATAATAATAATAATAATAATAATAATAATAATAATAATAATAATAATAATAATAATAATAATAATATAATAACAACAACAACAACAACAACTGGAGCACCACTTGAACACCATTGGCATTGACAAATTCGCTATTAGTCAATTGCAAAAGGCGGCCTTACTAGGAACTGCTTCCATCCTGCGACGATATCTGTAATACCATCAAACATTCACATCTGCCTATCCCAGGTCCTGGGAAAGGACTCGATAGGTAGACAAAAATGCCAAATCCAGTCTGAACATCTGGCTGACTGTGCAATAATAATAATAATAATAATAATAATAATAATAATAATAATAATAATAATAATAATAATAATAATAATAATAATAATAATAATAATAATAATAATAAAGTTGGAAGGGACCTTGGAGGTCATCAAGTCCAACCTCCTGCTCAGGCAGGTAACCCTATACCATTTTGGACAAATGGCTGTCCAGTTTCTTCTTAAAAACTTCCAGTGTTGGAGCATCCACCGCTTCTGGAGGCAGGTTGTTCCACTGGCTAATTGTTCTAACTGTCAGGAAGTTTCTCCTTAGTTCTAGGTTGCTTCTCTCTTTGGTTAGTTTCCATCCATTGCTTCTTGTCCTGCCTTCAGGCGCTTTGGAAAATAGATTGACTCCCTCTTCTTTGGGGCAACCCCTGAGATATTGGAAAACTGCTATCATGTCCCGCCCCCCCCCCTCGTCCTTCTCTTCATTAAACTAGACATAACCAAGTCCAGCAACCTTTCCTTATATGTTTTAGTCTCCAGTCCCCTAATCATCTTTGTTGCTCTTCTCTGTACTCTTTCTAGAGTCTCAACATCTTTTTTACATCATGGTGATCAAAACTGGATGCAGTATTCCAAGTGTGGCCTTACAAGGCACTGTAAAGTAATATTAATACTTCACATGATCTTGATTCTATCCCTCTGTTAATGCAGCCCAGCACTGAGTTGGCTTTTTTGGCAGCTGCAGCACACTGCTGGCTCATATTTAAATGATTGTCCACTAGGATTCCGAGATCCCTCTCACAGTTACTACTATTGAGCAAGGTACCCCCTATACTATACCTATACATTTGGTTTTTCTTGCCTAAATGTAGAACCTTACTTTTTTCACCATTGAATTTCATTTTGTTAGATAGCGCCCATGATACCAATGTTCAAATATTTGAGGGGCTCCTATAAATATTTGAGGGGCTCCTACAAATATTTGAGGGGCTTCTTCCAAAGCATCAAAAAGCAAGACAAGAAACAATGAATAGAAACTAACCAAGGAGAGAAGCAATCGAGAATTAAGGAGAAATTACTTAATGGTGAGAGCAATCAACTAATGCAGGGGCATCAAACGTGCAACATCATGTGACGTGTCGCGATGTATCACGACTTTTTTTCCATTGCCAGCAATGGGGTGGCGCGGTTTTGGCATGATGCATCCGGCCCACAGGCCGGCAGTTTGACACCCCTGAACTAATGGAATAGCTCGCCTTCAAAAGTTGTGGATGCTGGACAACCATTTATCTGAAATGGTATAGGATTTCCTGCTCAAGCAGGAGATTGCACTAGAAGACCTCCAAGGTCACTTCCAACTCTATTATTCTTTGTTTTATGACTGGAGTTTTGGAGAAAAAGGATAAAATGTTTTATGATAAGTTTTTCAGCTTCTATAGATCTGGGAATTCTGCAAACTATTCTTCTTTACCATCAATGTCAAAATTGTCTGCTTACAATTTACTAGTTTTCTGAGATGTGACAAATACATTAGAATAGCAAATCATCTTGTTTATTAGAATGAGGGAATGTATTCTAGGATGCACACTCTGAGCAAAAATTAATGGACTTGGTAATTTGATCACAATTTAAAGCTGGCTTTCAGGTCAGAAAAATGGAATTCCTCAAAATGTATTACTGGAAAAATCCTTGCCCACTCCCCACTAGTAGCATTACTAGGCAAACAAGAGAAAAACATGACTGGTTAAGGAGAACATTAAAATTACCAGTAGCCAATGCCAGATTAAAAGCTTTAAGCAGTTAAAAAGAAGGGGCAGGCCAAAATTTAATACCAATGAAGGTCAAATTCTGACATCTACTGGTCAGTAAAATAGATCCTTTGAGAAGTTTCTTGTTAAAATGGATTTTCCCCCTGTCTCTATTGGCAAATAATAGATATACATTTACTCATATTCATGTCAGCAGATAAACTATTTATGCAGATGTATGCATGTCTGCTCAGAAGAAAGCCTGGTTACATTGAATGTGACCTCCTATACTTAACATTTTATAAGACTGATACCTGATTCTGAAATTCTGTGCATACTTACCTACAATTCAGTTTGATAACACTAATTGTTTAGTTTTACAAAGAAAAAATATGCATACAATTGGACTATGTATTGCATTTGGAGGAAAACATATCTGGAAATTATGCAATAAAAACTACACACATCAGCAAGGTCAATTATGTAGCCAGCAAAAGGTCCAGAGTGCTTCTGCCTAAAGCAGAGATGGTTTTACATCTGTAGATATCGATGTTGAATTCATCAACAGAAATGTAGTGTTTCTGGAGTATAAAAGAAATACACAGCACTTACCAGGTCTCCTCTGGTTCCTGTTTAATTTCCTTTGTCTAATGTAAACTCAGTGGGCTATGACTAATGGCTAACATATAATTTCTAATTGTATGACATTAGGTTATGCTAGCACAAAAACATTAACAGAGCCAAGACACAAGACAGCAGCCTATAGTTCAGACTTAGTAGGGATTAGGTAGGAATGGAAAAAATACCATCAGAATCAATTACATTTGTCAGGGAAGTGCTGTAGATGAAAAGCCAAGCTTAATGGGAAAATGTTCTGTCTCTCACCTCCTTCCTCAGCAGGTTCCGAGTCATTTTGCAAGCCAAATGGAACACACTCTTACTATAGATGTGAAAAAAGGAAACTGAGCCCTTTGGACTATTATTGTTTATTTGTTTTTACAGCCGCTCTGCATGTCCTTATCCTCCATCTCCAAACTGCCTTTCTCATCTCCCTGTACTCTATATGAGTCGGCCCCTTACCTTCTTTCCAAAATCTTCTATTTCCTTCCTTTGACCATTTTAACAATTAATTATGTTTCACAGACTATAGAAATATAGGGTTGTGGTGGGGGAGGAATAAGTCTTAAAAATAAAGAAGAATAGGAAAAGAACAGTACATAAAATCCTCTGATCCTAAAAAAAAAAAAAAAAAAGCAAAGCAAACAAGTAAGCAAAAACATATATACCATAGTCATTTATGAGTAAATGCTTCTAAAGAATTGGAAGTGAAAAAAATAACTAGCAGAGCCTTACATAATCAATTTTTGGCCAGTTACTCTAGCGCTATCTAGACATTTTTAAATTAGATAGCGGTGCCCATTATTTATTTACTTTAATTTTATGCCACTTCAATCAACCCAGTTTAAGTGTTCCTTTCTAATCAGCTGATATTATCACTTATTGTCATTTCTTTTTGTCGCTGCTGAAGTTATGACACTATTATGGATGTATACTACAGGTAGCCCAATCAAGCACAAGACATAGATGAAATTTTTGCAAATCAGTTTGTTACTCCCACTGTAGTAATGAGAGACTTCAGTTATCCCAACATTGACAGGGAATGAAAGTCTGCAGCAGGTGGGTGATTTTACAAGTTCTAAATGTGTCTTGCAGAAAAATTCATGATCATAAAAATGCAGGAAGGATCTAAGGGATTTGTTATCCTGGTCTTCATACTTAAGAAAAGGGAAGACATTGTGAATGATGTAGAAGATATAAGAAAGAATTATCATGTGATCCCAGAATTTCTCATATTACATGCAAAAAGAACTGAAGGTAGTCAAATTAGTATTTTAGATTTCATGAGATCTGACTTCAATCAGTTAAGGGAAAACTGGGGAAAACTAGGAAGAATTTCATGAATAGGGAAATAGGGAAATATACTTCAGAGAGATTAGGGATTTCTGAAAATAAAGAGATAATTAAGGCCAAATAACAAATTCCAAAGAGAATTCCAAAGAGAAAAAAGAATGGAAGACAACTGATGGGACTGTTCTAATTGCATAAAAGGCTCTCTTTTA
The DNA here is from genome assembly GCF_001527695.2 of Protobothrops mucrosquamatus. Taxonomy (NCBI): domain Eukaryota; kingdom Metazoa; phylum Chordata; class Lepidosauria; order Squamata; family Viperidae; genus Protobothrops; species Protobothrops mucrosquamatus. The sequence goes on from NW_015386490.1 coordinate 583,917, forward strand.
TGCAATTAGAACATTTCTAATTATGCAATTAGAAAAAAAGACAAAATTTAAAAAGGAAAGCAGAATATCAGGAAACAACCTGAAACTGTATGAATGGAGCAGAAATGCTAAATCTCAGTATGATCTGACTCTTGCAACAAACACAAAAAAGTTTTTTGTATATATACAGATCAAGAGAAAATCAAAGTAAATGGTTGGCCCACTGGGTTGGAGAAGATGGCAAAATAATGACAGACAACTGGGACAAGACTGAACAAGAAGAAGGAAAAAGTGGCCCAATCTGTCAGAAGTTGCACTCAAGCAGCAAGCAGAAGAAAAATGAAGGACAAAATGGGCAAAGAAGTAATAAGAGAACACTTATTTGTTTTAAATTAAGTTCCAGGGGGCAGCAAATAGACATTCCAGGATGCTAAATCTGAACCACTGACTATGATCTTTGATAACTCCTGAGGTAGATGGGAATTGCCAGACAAATGAGAACATCTAACATTTTCCCAATCTATTACTATTACTGGAAGAGTCACCGGTCCCCCGTGGACCAATGGTCTAGGAGGTCTTGAGACCAGATGCACCAGTTGACTCCATTGTGAGAGAAAGATCTGAAAGGGTAAATGGTATGAGAGCCCAGTTAGAAGTGAATGGTCTGAAAATAGATAATCTGAAATTAGAGACAAATGGAAACCATTTGACTCACCATTTGTCTCATGAAAAAATAATTGTGAGGATGAGGGAAAGAAAGAGGTTCAAGAATTGGATCCATAGAGTTTGCATTTGATGTATAGCAGTTATTGGAATTGTTCTGTAGATTTCATTAGCTTTTCTGCAATAAATCTACCTACCAGAACTGGTATGCTTGAGCTAGTTTCTAGTCTAGTTTGTCAAGACAAGTCTGACACATAGTTGTATGATTCTTTCCTACAATTTTTTTCCCTTTAGCACAGGGTATTTCACTGTTCTGGAATAGACTGGATGGAAAAAATGCATATGGGAAAAGGCTGGCTCATGTTTTCTCTTCTGGTCCTCTTTTATTCAACTCAATCTCTGATGCTGCTTTTTGATCCACAGAGAAAGATAAACAATCAGGTGAAGATAGAGGGCCCATGTAACTTCTTGATATGTTTCATTGCACAAAGTAAAAAGTAGTTTGAAAAGAACAATTTTATACTAAGAAAGGTCCAAATGAAAACAAGTTGATTTTTTTCCCCAGATGCTCTTCTATTTTAAGTGTAGCCTTCCCAGAATGCTTTGGTAGATTTAAATTTGTTTTGAAAACTTAGTATAATTCAGACAGATGGAAAGAAAGAGGAGATGATAACCTTTTGAAACATAGGAACAATTTATTTTCTTTATGAAAAATAATCTTTGTGAATTGTGGCATTATCAAACACTTAACAAATAATGGACAAAAACAAGTCATAAATACCACAAAGCCTAGTACTCAATAAAAGCCTGCAGCCAAGTTGTAAATACATTTATCTGTACTTTAAAAAAAAATCTTTTTTTTTTTTGGTAAGCAGCTTTTCTATGGTTTATAGAATAAAATTGGAAAGCAGCTGATGGTGGGTGTTATCACCTGGAAATAAAGCTCAAAAAACAAAAATTCTAGCACATTCAGCAGTTTCCTACAACCTAATTTTGTTTTGTATCTGTGTCTCAGAATCATTATACTTCAGTTACTTTTTATAAGAAAAAAAGAATAGTGAAGTTTTAGTTATTAATTAAAAGTGTTGTGTATACATTGTTCATACTGAATTCATGCATTGGCTAATATGATCTCCCTGTATATCCAGTATAAGTAAAACCCAGCCTGTTCATGCCTTCATCCCCTCTGCCTATCCCTCAAACATTTGTCAATTGACTTTTCACACTTACCCAGAATGCATCTTGATACTGGCCAGCAAAAAACCTTCCAGGGCATTAATGTAACCTTGATTCTATTGACCACATTACTTTGATTTAAATTTCAAACGGCCTGTGATTTTTGTTTTCTCCTCCCCCAGTTCCAAAAGCAAACATTATAGATTTTAAAAGGAAGGAAGCTTTTGCTGCACACTTGCTTTGCACAATCTTTGCATAAGCAAAAAGGCAATCAATACAAACAGAATTAATTTTAATTGACCCTATCCTAATATGCACACCAACTGCTGAGGAATTTTCAACAACAAAATACCTTGCTCATTATTTACAGAAACACTGCCCCAATTATATATAAAAAAGAATTAATTATGGCACTTATTAACCAAGTTATTTTGTTATAATTATAGCAAGTCTTCACTTAGGTCAATAAATGTGTAAATGGGAGAGAAGGTTTAGATAAAATACTCAAACAGAAATGAGACAGCCTGTCAAAACTACTAAACTCCTTTCTTATCACCAAATCTCCTCAGATTCTCAAGTGGGGGGGGGATATAAAATAATTATGATTTCCCAGTCAGGAAAAATATCTAAATAGTTACAGTCTGAATGCAATTATAGGTGAGCAACAAGGAAAATTATTCCATTTTATGTTCATACTAATTTAAATTATTAATAAAGTTATTTCTCCTGGAGCAAATCGTGAATTAAGCAATTAAGAGTAAGACTATATGATGGCAATCCTAAACTAGGGGCAGATGGAGGACAGAATAATGGCAGAATGACTGCTACTTCCAAAGACATCTTAAGAATAAATTTTACTTGAACAGGTTCACAAATTATTTGATAGTTTCTTCTTAGCAAGCTTTGGTGCAATTTGGTGCAACACTTGATAACACTAATTTGAACATCTGGAGACTGTGCTTCATCTCAGGATGTAGCATGGCTCAAATAATTACCACATTCCCTCTCCCCATTTTTTTTTCTTCTTTAATCAACTCACTTGAGAAATGATTCTTGGAAACTCAAAATCTTGCAACTGTTTTGAAAAGAATCACTTGGCTTTCTAAACTTATATAGCCTCAATGGTGATTTTGGATTTTATTTCCCTTCATACCCATTTTTCCAAAGATCCATGAATAATTAAACAAAAAAATCCATAGACTGAATTATCAGTAAGATTTAGTAACATATAATTCTTTATAATGTTATTTTTAAAATGTTATTGGCATCTTAACAAAATCAGCTCGCAATTGCTATGTACATTTTTCTTAAAGGCCAACTAAAGGTCAGAACTATATTCTTTACAGAAAAGTAAACTTTCTTTGAATGAAAATCCTTGACAGTTAAATATACCGATTTAAGTGCATGTATTATTTAAAATGTATGTAAATTGACAGGAAGCAAAGCATTTAAAAAAAACCCTGTCCTTAGTGAAGAAATTTCTGAACTGTTCTGGAAGCCTGAGCCTAGCTAGCTATAAAGCTTAAAGAAAAACAAAAGTCATGCAAATCGGGATATAAACTGAAATTCCAATGTTCAAAATTATTAATTTTAATTCAAGTCACCCACTGACATTATGAAAGACATAGACACTTGTATGACTTCTGCACCATGATTTACAGTACATAAATTAGCTCATATTTTGTCTTAAAAAATACTAAGTGAATAATCTGTTTATAAATAAATATGTTAATAAATTCTCTTTTCCTCAATGTGGTTCCCTAAAGATCTGTCAGACTATAGTCATCCCTGATGGCTGAGGTAAATTAAGATGGCACCCAAAAGATCTGGCATATGCTATATATATATATATATAGGGAAATTTCCTGTTAGGAAGCACCAGAATAAATCTCAGTGAAGCTCCACAAGGAGTTAATGATCACTGAAATTTTTGCCGAAAGCCCAAGATGGAAAGGTTTATGGTAACACTTGTCTCCCAAATAATCAATCTTTCATTAATGGGAACTAAGGCAGTTACCTGCTTCATTCTGAAGATAAAAATGAAACCACGGGTTTAATCTTTATCCATCTAATGTGATGTCTTTGTGAGAAAATACATTAGAGGAAAGAGAAATCATAGCATTTCAGACCCTACTCAATAAGCCCTGACATTGTATCCTGGATTTTTGATTCAAAGCATACCATTTAAACTATTTGGGCATCAATGTTCCCTTGAAGAAATAAATAAATGTAACTAACAGCCAATTGGTATATATTGACACAAAAGCAAGTCCCACTGTAATGGACCTTGCTCACAGAAAATAATGCTTAGAATTGCAGCTATAACTGAAAAGAACATTGCAAAGGATCAATCAGACACTGTCAAATCTTAGCTATTGCTGTACACTCAGGGTGGGCCAATATACAAAATTCAATTTCACTTAGGTTTTTTTTCCTTTTTAACCTTGCATTTCTTTCAGGCCATTTCTACCACCAGTTTAAAGGAAGCCAGACATGGTCTCAGATCAACTCCATGCCCTTTCTCTTCTCATTCCCCCTAGTAACCTTCTGCTGATGAACCACATCTTCAGTCTGCTGCTTGGCCTCAATTGTTTTCTATCCTCTAGCACTAACAGCTGTAACTGTGATTTACAGTGTTCCCAGCTTGTCTGCAACTATCTGCAAGTACCCTTGGACACAGCAGTTGGAGCCAGCATGATCGGTAATCTGACAGATTGAATCATTCTTTTCTGCTGATAAAGTTATTGACTGAATGATGCATATACACACACACAGCCTTACACATATTCCAATAGAAAAACTGTACTAATTGTCTTAGCTGCAGATTCTGGATTTAAGAAGTCTCATATAAGTAATCTAGCTATTGAAAAAATGCCATCCAACTTGATGTGAAGAGGGTTTCTAAATACTTCCCCCCTTCTTTTCAGTTCTCTGCAGAAAGCACTGTTGCCTCAGTCTTTTTTCTTCTAAGTGGCAATATCAGAAAATATAGCATACTGTATTAATGTAAAGTAGGAGACTTAAAGGAGTTTTTGGAATAAAATGATTAGCAACGTATCAGAATCTGTTTCACATTATCAGTCAACACTAATGTGAAGGAAGCACAATACAAAATTCCCTTTACATTCTGAAAGGCTATTTCTTACCAACTCTAGTCTACATGTTTTTTGTTTTGTTTTGTTTTGTTTATTATTTTATTTTTTTAATTTATTTGCTGCTCGTCTCTTTTTTAAGTAACTCTGGGTGGCTTAGAGTATTAAAACCATAATAAGTATATATGTTTGGCTATAATTCAAAGTATTAAAATATGGTTGCTGTTCAGACATTTCTCAATATATTACCAAATCTTACCAAATCTTCTGTATTCAATTTTTTATCTAATGATTTAGGATTTAAGCATCTAGACCTTATAATCAAGTGTATACAATGGCAAAACTGTGTACAGCAGACAACTAAATTGGTTGCTGTAATTTTTTAATCTCAAGTAAATTGATAGAGTTTAATGTTTAATATTCCAACAATTGGTACTCCCATTCTCCACAGTACAGACAGTAGGGGAAGAAATCAAGAAATAGTAGCTCAATTTCCATTATTGAGCTTATTGGTGACTCATCCACTTTTTTTTCTTAGACTTTTATTTCAATATTTTTTTAGAATTTGTTATATTTTTCAGTATATTTTATCTTTATTTCAGAGTAATACAATTACATAGAAAACATTTTCTTTTTTTAATAAGCTTTGATTTTTGCTACATAAATCCTTTTCATATCTTTATTAATATTTAATCTTTTAGTTTTGAAATGACATGAGCTGGTCCTGTTGCATTAGTGTGTGTGTGTGTGTATGAATATTTCCATCACAGGATATTTCTGTGTAAAAAAGAGGCAGATTCACCGCCACACATAAGCACACATATATACATGGCTTTCTGTCCCATTCTTGTGCTTGAGTGAGGCATAAATTCCATTAACCTGAATTGCAGATTTAGCTCACCTTTACAACAGCCAATATCGACAAGATGCTAGTGATCAATATGGGACAGATTGGAAGCTCATTTCAACAAATTGATAAAAGTTCAGAATGAAAAGAGGTGAGGCAGTTTACAGCAAAGGTTAAATCTTTACATTCTGCTTTCTCTAATACCCATTTTTTTTCCTTTACATGCTCCTAACCTTCAGAATTAACCCCATTTTAAAATACAAGCACTGTTTTTAGTCATATTTTCTCTTTCATTCTCTGTTCTCATCTACAGTATACCAGGGATACGCTGCATCCTGCTTTCTAGCTCTGACATCCATCATCCCACTGACATCATTCAAATGGAGAAGAGCAAAATTCCAATACCACCATCTTTCCTATTCTGTAATAATTACTCTTTGGACTGTTGGGGGAAGGACAGAGACTCTGACACTGGTGCTACTGGAGTGTTCCTCCCAACGTAGGTTAATTATAATATAGATGATCCTGTTTACGAAACAAATGCTTAGCTTCCTCTCTCTGAATCCTGACATAAACCAGACAGGGTCTACACCGAAAATTAAAAATATAATGGTCACATAATCGGTCCAGCAAGGGCCAAGAAAGACATCATTTCTTTACAAAGAGGTTTTAGAAATATAAAGAGACCCTGCTCTTTATATCTCTAAATAGCATTTGAAAAGTAAATGTAATCTCTATCTTCCAGAACTTTTATAGGAAGGGTAAATGCTACTAGGATGCCATTTCATGGTGCATTCATCCTGTTTATGCAAATAAATTGGCAGCCATTAGGATACCTATTCACATCTTGTTGAATTCTTGCAAGAAATAGCCACATGGCCTGTGGACTGCAAAGCAATTTTACTTGAAAATTTAATATAGAAAAAAAGATTTTGGATATAGATTGGCATAGGAAGAAAAGAAATGTGGTTGCCTAAAGTATAAGAAACACTCTTACTTTCAGCATTACATCTCTCCTTTAGTTTTCTGTGTAATTATCCAGTCATATTCATAGCCATGCACTCAACTGTTGTGTTACAATTTCTGCTGGCAAATTCTGGGTTCAATCCCAATCCAGACTATCCAGATTAGCTGTCTAGGTCATGTTACTTGAGAGAAAGTCTCCATTGGAGATTATCATAGATTTAAGGCCCTGTTGTTTACATCTTTGGCAGCCTCACATGGGCTCTCCCATCTTTATATATATTTCTTAGCCTTTTCAACACTTTGAATTCTGGTGAACACATATCCAACCTTTAGAGCAGGGGTCTTCAAATTTGGCCCTTTTATGACTTGTGGACTTCAACTCCCAGAATTCCTCAGTCAGGCATGCTGGCTGAGGAATTCTGGGAGTTGACGTCCACAAATCATAAAAGGGCCAAGTTTGAAGACCTCTGTTTTAGAGAATCAGAATCCCCATTATGCTTTTGGAAAGGCAACAGTCATCATGGAGCAACAAATAATAAAGGGGTGCAGCTCCTACCCTAATGGAAGACTAACTGGTATAAATATTTTGCAGTAAAGGGCCAGAAGAAGTTAGCCTTCAGAACCAAGTTTAAGCTCTAATTTATATTATAGAGCATTAATATGTTAACAGGTCCTCATATGAAGGAGCAACTCTATTATGTCCAATGGGTGAATCAGTAAAAAATATTTGTGCTTTTATTAATTATTGAAATATTAATTAATTTATTTATTTATTTATTTATTTACATAATTTATATGCCGCCCTTCTCCCCACGGGACTCAGGGCGGCTCACAGCATATTAAAATAACACAATACAAACAACACACACAACATTTCCCCTATAAAAGCCAATTAAAAACCAAATATTTGTAGCTGTGACATTATTAAAATCATTAAAAATTATCCCTATTTAAAATTCNCAAGATGCTAGTGATCAATATGGGACAGATTGGAAGCTCATTTCAACAAATTGATAAAAGTTCAGAATGAAAAGAGGTGAGGCAGTTTACAGCAAAGGTTAAATCTTTACATTCTGCTTTCTCTAATACCCATTTTTTTTCCTTTACATGCTCCTAACCTTCAGAATTAACCCCATTTTAAAATACAAGCACTGTTTTTTAGTCATATTTTCTCTTTTATTCTCTGTTCTCATCTACAGTATACCAGGGATACGCTGCATCCTGCTTTCTAGCTCTGATATCCATCATCCCACTGACATCATTCAAATGGAGAAGAGCAAAATTCCAATACCACCATCCTTCCTATTCTGTAATAATTACTCTTTGGACTGTTGGGGGAAGGACAGAGACTCTGACACTGGTGCTACTGGAGTGTTCCTCCCAACGTAGGTTAATTATAATATAGATGATCCTGTTTACGAAACAAATGCTTAGCTTTCTCTCTCTGAATCCTGACATAAACCAGACAGGGTCTACACCGAAAATTAAAAATATAATGGTCACATAATCGGTCCAGCAAGGGCCAAGAAAGACATCATTTCTTTACAAAGAGGTTTTAGAAATATAAAGAGACCCTGCTTTTTATATCTCTAAATAGCATTTGAAAAGTAAATGTAATCTCTATCTTCCAGAACTTTTATAGGAAGGGTAAATGCTACTAGGATGCCATTTCAAGGTGCATTCATCCTGTTTATGCAAATAAATTGGCAGCCATTAGGATACCTATTCACATCTTGTTGAATTCTTGCAAGAAATAGCCAACATGTGGCCTGTGGACTGCAAAGCAATTTTACTTGAAAATTTAATATAGAAAAAAGATTTTGGATATAGATTGGCATAGGAAGAAAAGAAATGTGGTTGCCTAAAGTATAAGAAACACTCTTACTTTCAGCATTACATCTCTCCTTTAGTTTTCTGTGTAATTATCCAGTCATATTCATAGCCATGCACTCAACTGTTGTGTTACAATTTCTGCTGGCAAATTCTGGGTTCAATCCCAATCCAGACTATCCAGATTAGCTGTCTAGGTCATGTTACTTGAGAGAAAGTCTCCTTTGGAGATTATCATAGATTTAAGGCCCTGTTGTTTACATCTTTGGCAGCCTCACATGGGCTCTCCCATCTTTATATATATTTCTTAGCTTTTTCAACACTTTTAATTCTGGTGAACACATATCCAACCTTTAGAGCAGGGGTCTTCAAACTTGGCCCTTTTATGACTTGTGGACTTCAACTCCCAGAATTCCTCAGTCAGGCATGTTGGCTGAGGAATTCTGGGAGTTGACGTCCACAAATCATAAAAGGGCCAAGTTTGAAGACCTTTGTTTTAGAGAATCAGAATCCCCATTATGCTTTTGGAAAGGCAACAGTCATCATGGAGCAACAAATAATAAAGGGGTGCACTCCTACCCTAATGGAAGACTAACTGGTATAAATATTTTGCAGTAAAGGGCCAGAAGAAGTTAGCCTTCAGAACCAAGTTTAAGCTCTAATTTATATTATAGATCATTAATATGTTAACAGGTCCTCATGTGAAGGAGCAACTCTATTATGTCCAATGGGTGAATCACTAAAAAAATATTTGTGCTTTTATTAATTATTGAAATAGTAATTATTTCATTAACAGAATAACAAGAGTTTGAAGGGACATTGGAGATCTTCCAGTCCAACCCTGTGCTTATGCAGCAAACCCTATACCATTTCAGACAAATGGTTGTCCAATCTCTTCTGAAAAACTTCCAGTTTTGGAGCATTCATAACTTCTGGAGGCGAATCATTCCACTGGTTAATTGGTCTAACTGTCAGGAAATTTCTCCTTAGCTCTAGGTTGCTTCTCTCCTTGATTAGCTTCCATCCATTGCTCCTTGTCCTGCCTTCAGGTGCTTTAGAGAATAACTTGACTCCCTGTTCTTTGTAGCAACTCCTGAGATATTGGAACACTGCTATCATGTCACCCCTAGTCCTTCTTTCTATTGAATTAGATATATCCAATTCTTTGACACTCTTAAACCTGATAACAGCTTGGATTCGTCTGTTGACACTTAGTCCTTACTTTTAAAACTGCTTCAAGTTACTTTAAAAAAGAAATCAATTTACTTTTAATTCTTTGAAAGCCTCACGCTGTTTTAAATTACATACTCATACTGGGATAGGGAGGCTATTTATTCAGCAGGAAAATTTCAGGCCCATCTGAAATTAATTTCTTAACTCCGACATTCCTGGGTACCAGCCTTCAATCTAACTATGGAATTTCCTGATGGAGCTGCATGCATTTCAGTCTTTATGTTACAGGTTTCTCAGCACCACCATTCCTTTGCCCTGCCAGCTGTAAACTGAAGACTGACTCCCCCATTGCTGCTGCTTTAACTGAATCACTGCTGCCCCCTTTCACAAGCATTAGCTGAATATTGCAGTTGGCTTCCTCAGAAGTGTCTGTGTAACAGCACAGCAATATCACTGAAAAATCCATCTCTCTGTTTAAGAATCAAATAGAGCATCAATTAGACCTTTTGATTACTTGGTGTCAATCAGTTTCCAAATGTAGACATAGCTATTCCCTTTGCTCTTTATAAAATGACTCTTTTGATTAAAGGATAAAAAATTACCGTAGATTATTTACAATGACTACAATATAAACATTTATTATAGTCCTTTATTTGTTTTTTCTATTAGAATATTTCACTCCACAAACTCCTGCTTCTGTTCTTGCTATGATCTTTCCTCCTATTACTCACTGATTAGGATCTCATTTCTCTACATTATCTTTCTAATAAGGTGTTGATAAATTAAAATAAAGGCTCAGCTTTAAAAAGTTAAATAAAGAACAGCACTACCAAAGACTACTTAAATCAGGGGTGTCAAACTACCAGTATGCAGGCCGGTTTCATCATACTGAAGCCATGCCCACACCATTGCCAGCAATGCAAAAAAGAATTGTGATATGTCGTGACATGTCACATGATGTGGCGAGTTTGACACCCATGGGTTAAATCAACAGCCATCATACCATGCCTGTAAAAATGTGGATGAGCACTAAATAGCAGCAGAGTTAGAGTTTTCTGTCGTGCTTTACTGCCATCTAGAGATCACCTGGATTTATGAGCCAGCCCTTGGAAATAATTATCTTTGAACATATGAACAATTGAGTGCTTATTTTAGACACTTAAGCCAGGGACAAAGATTGGAGGGATTCTCCATGATATAATGCTCTCAAAATGAATAAGGGAAAGACAAAATAAGTAAACTAATTTCCTGCACTATAATTCAAAATGGGACGCATTTTTCTGTAACTGAAATTGTTTCTTAGAACACTGCATTGAATGTCATAAATGATAATGCTTATCTAATGTCTGTCAGAATGAAGCCTTTAATACAACTGAGATAATTTGAATGGGAAGTTCCCTGTCTACATTTTATTATAAATGTTGGGTTCATAAACTAATTCTCAGTAGTCCACATAGGAAAATAAAGTGATCATTAGCCAAATCAAAGACCAGATCAAGAAAAGAATTAAAACTTTATTAGCAAGAAAGCTTTGGAATATGGGAAGGAAAATGTTAAGGTATATATTCTCTGCAAAATATACATGAATATATTAGGAGTATAGGATGAAACATCCTGCTATTTTGAGTATGGTGCTGTTGTCTGGCAGGAGCCCTGAAAAAACTGGGAATATTATATATCAATCTTGTGCCAGGGTACTATGAATAAACATATGTGACAGAAGATGGATGTCTCTGAAGAATATACAGAGTACTTGCAGCAGTAGTGTGACCACAACCCACATGCTGACATGACCATATAATTAAGTTCTGTATCATAACATATACGTAGACTATGGATACAGAACCCACATGACAGTTTGAATAACAAGCATGTTATTTAATATACTTTTAACCAGGATAGCACTGATTGCAATTACTGCTTTCTTCCTTAGGAAATTCCCCATAAATACTGGGTTCACAGGATTGGAACCAGTCTATAAACAGGGAAAGTAAGGACAGTAAAAAGAAAAAGAACACACATGGAAAGGCAACAGAAGTTCATAAGGCATTCTGTAGTCAAGAAAACCTGCAAAAAAGATTTTGTTTTTATTGGCAAAGACTTCTCTGAAAAACCAGCTTCCTTCTTATGCTAGACCAGTGTTTTTCAACCTTGGCAACTTTAAGATATGTGGACTTCAACTCTCAGAATTCTTGATGGCTGGGGACTGACTCCTGCTGCTGGGGAATTTTGGGAGTTGAAGTCCACACATCTTAAACTTCCCAAGGTTAGAAAACAATGTACCAGACATTTGTCTCTGGAAAGTGATCAAGAACAAATTCCCATGGAATTGAAGTTCTGCAGTTGGGAAATAATCACCAATAACTTCATTCTATATACCTTTCATCATATCTAATATACATAGATCATATACCAGACAAGATGTAGGAAATGGCCTTTACATAACTGATAGGTTTATAAAACAAAATATATGGGAGCCTTCGCTTTTTCTAGTTGTTTTTAAAAACCTTGTGGTGAGCAATAACCAGAGTTTTCCCAGTTATTACATCTCTAAGTATGCAATATCTTGTCTTTTAAACATCTATACTGACCAGCCAAGAATGCAAATTCTGTGCAAATGCATGGAAGGAAGTAGAGGGCACTCCTCAGTGCTGTACTTGTTTGGCATGGGGAAATTGTCTAGCACCTCCAATACTCTTATCTGAAGTCATGGAAGATCTCTGGAAGCAGTACCGATAATACCAATACACAAACTGAAAAATCAAAAACCGCTTCCTACAGTATGATCCCATATTGTTATATGAAAAGTAAAATGGATGCCTGACTGTTTTACACATTCTTTAGCACTATCATTAGCAATTATTTTGTTTTATTGTTTTAATCCCATTGACTTCCAGTTCATCTTTATCTCATTTCCAAATACCAACACTTTCATACAATGTACGATTTATAAGTCCTAAATAGTTTGGAACTAGGCTATTTTAAGACATCTTATCTAAATCATGTTGCCTATAAACTTTATTTTCTCCAGCAAAGCACAATTATTGGGGAAATGGACAGAGCCTTTTCTTGTGCAGCTCCAAGCTTCCTTTATATGGAAATTCACTTCATATTTAAGCTTCAGATAACTTGCTAAGATCCTTTCATTTCATAAAGCTTTTGATGTGACTCATACTTCTGGCTCAGAGATTTTATATTGCCATGTTTAACCCTGTTGTTGCTTTACAGTATGAAACTGAACATATAAATTAGATTTTTAAAGCTGCATTTCTTGTATTCTGTGTGATTACTTTTGTAAAAAGCTTAAGGTTTATTGGAAAAAGAAATGAAGAATACTTTAAAAAAACATTTATAAAAATAATACTGTACCCTTAATGGTCAAGTGTTAAGACAAGCTATTATGTCCTATGCCAGATCAGCTTCAAAAATCAGCTAAATATAATCATTATTTTCTTTAGGCGGTTGAATGTGTGACTTCAAACAAGTCTGTTTCTCCTGCCCAACAATCTTGCTCTGATAGTACCATTCTTTATGTGGGAATGGCTCTGCTTTTCAGTGGGATGTTGAATTAGATGATAGTTGTTAAGTTTCTGATGAAGAGCAAAACACACAGTTCTTGTTACCAGCTTAACTCTTAGAAGAACATACAAGACCTTTTAATATCAGGGCAGTATGTCTAGTTGGACTGCTACAATAGTTCTGACAATACTTCCCAAGGATTTGAGGCAAGTGTATTTTATTTGACCTTCTGGATCTTCTTGCAAATAATGTGTTCTACACTGATACATAAATCCCCTGCCTATTGCTTTCCTCACTGATTCTGCAGCTTTATACCTTTTGGGAATTGTTCTCACAAGACTGCTATAACATGGAACATTATTTTTTTTTGCAAGCAGGGAATTGGAATCTATTTATTGTGCTGATGTTTTAATTTTTTTTCCTCCAGAAACCAAGTAATTTAAGAATTTAGTAGCTTATTTTTCCCCTTTTGGTTTCCTACTTTTTTTTTTGAACTCCCAACCTTTCTGTTTTTTAGAGTCCAGTGGACACTGTATCCAAAGCATAAGTTGAATGTTTTCTTTGAAGACCAAAACATTTACACCAAACTCTATTCTAGGATAAAGCAAGTGGGCTATAGCACAACCATCCTGACCAAATGCATGGAAATTAAAATGGGAAGGTTATGGAAAAGAACCTCTCTCCCTCCCTCTCTCTCTCTCTCTCTCCCCCTCTCCCTCTCTCTCTCTCTCTCTCTCTCTCTCTCTCTCTCCCTTTCCCTCCCTCCCTCCCTCCCTCCCTCCCTCCCTGGAAGGATTGAAATTTCAACCAGGTTGAATATCCAATTGCTCCAACTGGAACTCCGTAGATGGATTTTATGACTTTTTATGATTCATAGGATTATGAATAGTTTCTATAATCTGAGAACTTGCATGAAGAATTAAATCTATTAATTCTTAGGGGGGGAAGAAAAGCACAATTGTTATCATGAAATCACAAGGGAAAAATGCTTATCTGAAAACAAAACAGTGGTTTTGGTACTATTCCATGATGGATTTTTGTATATTAAAAACTGAAAAATCACAAATTTTGAAGGAAATTATACAGCATGACCAAAGCCTCTGGCCCATTAAATTAAATGAAGTATATTATCCCACCTTGATCTCTAGGTGAGCAAAACTTTGATTCCAATGCAGTCATTATTCGCTTCTTTATAGTCTTTAGAAGTGTATTTAAGTATTTCCTTACAGGGAGGACCATTCTTAAAAACATTTGGCTAACATTTAACTTGTCCCAGACAAAATGGATTTCCTAAAATGCAGTCAGTGTGATTATTCAAACAAATGCTCCCAAATATGTTTCTTTTCAGTTTCCAATTTGCAGTCATTTGTTCTAGATAAAGTCAGTGCAAAGCATTGCTGAAAGCCATCAAAACAAGGAAAAAAGACATGAAGGGGAATCAAAAGGTTTTTAACTAGCAACCATTTTAGGTGCCAAGAGAGCCCCATTGGAGAGCAAGTTCTATATATGGATGAGAGCCCCATTGGAGAGCAAGTTCTATATATGGATGAATTTAAAAAAATTCTGAACAGGAGTATGCTATGCCTTCTACCATTAAAGATGAAGGGGGTGGGGGACAGAAAAAAAAAGTATCTCCAGAAACTGATTGAATGTGCAGGATTTTTAATAAAAGGTAACCATAAAAGGCCTTCTGTCTGGCTGAGCTTATTTTTCAAATTTGGCTTTCATTCACATTCCTATTCTTAATTTTTCATATTTATTTACAGTAATATCTACTAATTTTGATGGATTAAAAAAAATGACAAATGTAATTTTCACCCATCCCAAGTGAGCCCTACAGCCAGAAAGGTCCTCTTTCTCAAAGATATCTTTCTTGCTTGATAGAGATAAAATAATTTGATCAGACTTTTAAATCACAATATGTGATGAATGAAAATAGGCCACAAATGATCAACTGCAAACTTCTAAGCATCAGACAGTCTGGAAAAGTGCAATGTGTGTCCCAAATTGCCTCCAGTCAATCTCTTTCCTGGGACACAAAACTTCTTCCCTGCATCTCTCCCTATTGTTAAAATATCACATCCTTGTTTCACTATCTCAATTAGGCTGGTTAAATTATGCAAGAATATTTCAGCTCAGTTCTAGTGCTGAAATTAATTCAGGACTTACTGTATGTTGAAAATATACCCATCTGGGAATGGTCCCACTGCAGGGATAGTGCAGCTTTGACTCTCTAAATGTGGACCTGTTGGGAGATATACTTTAACAATGTCTGAAAGACCACAGCTTTCCCATTCCTGTTCCTCTTTAGTTTTTCTTTTGAGAAATGGAAAAATTTATCTTGCCTCTTGTATTCTGGTGCATTCATCATCTGAGTCTTTTCCCTCTTTGAAATGAATGACAATAAGAATAACAACCTCCATTGGTATTATAAACAAGCGGTACTGTAGTACAATATTGCTCCAAATAAAAGGAGCACTAAATCTGAAAGATAAAATTCAGGAAAAATGAGAATAAGCCTCTCTCTTTACTCATATTTATTCTCTCATCAATATTTGCTTGCTCCTTTCTGTCACATTTTCTCTTCCAGCTCCCATCATAGTAGCATTTACCACAGTGACAAATGAAGCAATAATAAGGGAGGTCATTTAACTCTTTGCATCCTACTTAAAAAATTATGTTAATGGACATATAATGGGCCCACAGAGGCAGCAGAGGCTAGGTAAAACCTACCCAGAGGGCACCGGTATAGTTCATCTGTCCATTCTCTAATAGAACTTTAAAGTTCACCCTTATAAACATGTCACCTAGTCTATAATTAAGTGACTGGTCATTAAGTAACATATGTGGTACCTATGGGTCACACATCAATCAATTGGTGATGGATATTTATCCAATAATTGTTCAGATGTAGATCTATAACTCTCTGTTACCCCAACATGGAATATACTCTTATAAACAGAATGGTCAGGTAAGGAATCTGTAGATAATAAATATGGAAGAGATACAAAACAATGAGATATAGTCTACACTTCATTGAAAAAAGCCATACACCAGAGATAATCCAGATATATTCCAATATTGCTAAAGAGTATTGCCTCTTTATAGAGGTCACAAAATATTTTAGTATGTTTTTCAATCAAAATAATTAAAATACATGTGAGAGAGAAATTACTTTGGTGCCATGGGATAACTACTTTTAACTCCAAAATTCTGTGATGTATAATGTTGCAGGTAAAGATAAAGATAAAGCTTTCCCTACTCCAGTTGTGTCCAGCTCCAAGGAACAGTGCTCATCTCTATTCACATTCACAAGCTTTCGAGCTTCTAGGTTGGCAGGAGCTGGGGCAAGTAACAGGAACTTCCTGGTAGTCCACCATTTGGGTCATCAATCTGGGCTGTCAGCTTTCCAGCTGACAAGTTCAGCATCTTTAACCACTGAGCCATCGTGCCCCCTCATGTTGCAGATAGTATATAAAATATTTTTAAATTGTGAGCTAGATTTGCTACTGCATAGGGTTCCCTTTGGGCAGGGCATTTGTAGATTTCCACTTTTTTCCTGCCAAATTCTCCTCTGTAGAAGTCACTACCAATTTAGAACTTTGTACCAATACTTTACAATGAACAACAAAAAACAAGAAACCACAGCTTCTAATTTAATGGAAAATGTTTTGTTCTGCTAAATAAATTTGGCAGATAATATTTACTTCTAATAAGATATGAAGCTGTTCTTTAGGTTTTATGATATTTTTATTTTAAAGTGATAAGAATAAGGTAAAAATACTGGAACATGCTCCAGTAATCATATTTATATGTCATGTCATCATGATGTTTCCTTTTTCTCATCTTCACTCTATAGCTAAGGATTCTTAAATTTGTCTAGTTGTTCTAGTTTTAAAGCTATGTTTTTCATCTCCTCCCAACGCAGAGGGGGAAGATGCAGTTTTTGCATTATTTGGGACATTACTGATGTGAATAATATTAACAATGTGACTGTAGACATGGTCACCACGATAGACTCCTTATATGCATTGGTTTACAGTTCTTCTGAAAGAACTATAGGTTTATGTACAGGCTATAGGTTTATGTACTGTGACTTACTAGTCACAGGCACAGAGCACCACCAGTCCAGTGACTTCTTATCTGGGCAACTAAACTGGAGACCATTTATCCCATTTCAAGTACCAATTTGCATGTGCTGACTCTGCTGCATTACACATTAAGGAGGGTGAATGGTAGTGGACAGAGTGTCCAGTGGCTGCTTGATTGGAGGAAACAAAGTTAGGAGAATCCACCAATCAATGCTCTTAACATGTCCATCATTAAAGGGTAAGGACATCACTGAAGCAGGATAGAGGATCAAGGCAACACAAGGATCGGTGGATTGTAATTTAACACAGCCATCTGTCCGTGCCCTTTATGTTCTTTATAGAATAAAACTCTAATGTCCACTGTTTACAGCCTTAACTTTTTAACAGATTCTACTACTCAAACAGATTTTAGTATTGCCATAGAAATCCCTATAGATCAAGACACACTGCTCTTTTTGACAAACCCAGTGCCAGCAGACTGCCTTCCTCTTAATCATGCAGCCTGCTCTCACTTTCTCCCCTTGACTAGTGGGGGAAGATAGATGAATCATCTCCTCTCATCAGCTCTGTCTTCACGGGTGACCCTATCTCTTATTCAAAACACATCACAGGAAAGTTAGCTCCTGCCAACTGCCCTTTTCAGCTGTTAAGGGGTAGCCTCTGAGTGCCCACACTGACAGGTCTACTCACAGGAATTTTAGAGTCAAGAATTTTTTCACTGGAAATGTCCTGTGAGTCATCTTGCCTGACTCCTGAGCACCACGAGAAGATTGTGGAAGAACATCCAATATTCATATTGTCAAGTTACATTTGGGAGGTAAACCAATTAGGAAAGAAGGATCATCCAACATGACAGGAAGAAAGGGAAATATGGCTTATGGACATAACTATTAGAACAGGCTGGAGGGAAGACAGGGAGGGAAGGCAGGGAGACATAGAAATGATACAGAAATCATGATAACTAAAAATGTTCAATGACAGCAAAGAAACTGTAAGATTTTTTTTTCTTTCTCCCACTTAAAACATATATGGGAGACACAGTTTATTTTCAATATATGTCCTTTCTGGTACAGTGTAGAATTTATATCTGTAGTTTCAATCACATTGTGATTGATAGGTATCCTATACCAGGGTCACTTGTAATTCCATTGTTTATTGAACAATTCCATTTGGCCCTCATTGAAAACTGATGGCAGATCCAAACAGTTCAGAATTAATCAAAACAGTGATTTTTCAGTGCTAGGAAGTTACCTGCCACTCAGAGATTATGTAGGCTCAAAATGAGATGCAGGGAAGATAATAATTTTGAATTCATCTTCAGAAGAAATTCAGACTGAGATTAATGTTTCTCCAATGTATTGGTTTCAGGGAGATCAGATGTGGCATAAAAACTTTCATATCTGGTCCTTACTTTTGTCACGATGGCCATAGTTTTGTTTATTTGCCTGAAGCAAAAGCTAAATTTTGTGCTCAAAGATATGTTGTTTTAAATGTTGTTCCAAAGCAACAATGGTAAACTTATACCTAATGCTGAGAATTCTCAAAAAGTCCATGAATAACACTAGTTTTCACCTATATCTTTGCCAGAGGACAAAAAGCCAAAAAAAGTGGTAAGAGATATATACCAGTAGTTATAGGGAAGAAACCCAATATGCTTTCTAATATGCTATATATACATATGGACATCTTGGTAATGTGATTTCATGTGCTAAGGTCTTCACTATAAGAAGCTAACTGCCACTAAACAAGTGTCTTTTTTGCTCCTGGCTGTCTCCATTGAACTGATTCTTATACTTCTATAAATTATATTGCTGAGTTTTATGATGGCTCCACTTTTGAGCCCTGTGATGGTACATGGGGATGTGCTTTCCTCTGAAACATTAGTTGAGTAATTTGTGGTGTATGAACACAACATTTGTTACTTTGTAAATCAAGGTGAATTATGGCTTCCATAATTATAAAACTATATAATACACCAGAGTACATAAATATATGTTTATATTATTTTTCAATATAAAATTTTATTGTTTTTATCATAAAAAAGAAAGAAATACATCACAGATATTACACAATGTTATATCCCATCCCCC
>NW_015386490.1:604610-620888 GCF_001527695.2 Protobothrops mucrosquamatus
ATAAAAAGCAAGCTTCCAAAGTTGGTTCGTCTGCTTACAAGTAAAACTCACAATTAACTTCAAGTTGCAGCGGTGGCGGCGGCTTCTAGCTTCGCCGAAGCGAAGGCGTCCTGGATCGCGGAGAATCCTCGGGGCTCCGGAGGAGTTCTCGCCTACATCGTCCATATAGGACGACTCGGGAACTCAACTCCTACCCCGGCAGCTCACCTATCCCCTTATGCCCAGGGGAAAGGTATCAAGCCGTTTGACAGCTGATGCTGGCTGTCAAACCGGCTTTTACGCAAAACAGGCGGGAGGCAGCAAACAGCTGTGACCGACGAAATCGCCTGCCACCGGAAGACAATATATGTTTATATTATTGTCACCTTATTCCCCAATGATTAAGTTTGCAGGATTAATTTTTTTAAGCACAAATAAACCGAAAATAAAAACCTTTTTTTTACAAATGTATTGCGCACTTGTTGAACAAGTAGCATCACTTTCACAGATGCATTGATAGCCTGCTAAATGGTCTTTCTCTCTTACCCATTATTCTTTTATGGTTTACAGGTAGCCTTAAATACTTAACACTTAAAATGTTTTAATATATGTTAACTTCTAAAGCTGCCTCAAACACTTGAACTGTTTAATGCTTTGGGTCACTTCCAACAGTATCTTGAGTTAATCAGAAAGGTGATTCTTTAAAACAGGACAACAGAAGACACTCTTTTGGAAATCTTCTAAAGGCCATAAGCAGATTGAAAAATCATCTGAAAGCACTCAGCATGACAGGAGGCTGCAAAGAAACATGCTCTGCTGTGTTGAAATTGGAATTCCATATGTGATTATGCATGTGCCTTTTAGCTCTAGGGACAAAACTATGAGGGAAACCCTAATGAGCTCGAATCACTGGCAAACAAACCTTACAAAATTCAGCATGTACAGCACAAAAATAAGAAACAGCTCAATCCACATAGAATGATGCACATTCCAATTTCAGTCTGTTTTTAATGAACCATAAAACAATCTGTGAAAAGTGATATTTTCAACATTGTCTATTCACCACTTATGCATAGTGGAGGGGTTGCATACTGGTAGTGGTTGGGGATGGGAAAAATAACTGAAGGAATTAGCTTGGGTCTTTTAACCCTTCTGCCTGAGGTGGTATAAAACGTGCAGTTAACCAAAATAATTCCCTTTGCTGAAATGGTCTCTCTTATAGCTAATGAGTATAATAAAGCTCAAAGTTTATTTATACAACAGAGTTCAAATGTTCCTCAGCTTATTGTTCTTATGATCTCAGATGTACTGTTGCTCTAAAATAATTCATAACTACACTATATATATTGACATTTCTATAGTATGTCCTCATTTCTCTAGTATCAGCATTAGTCTTTATTTAATTATTGTCATTTTTAAATTATAATTGTTCTTATATTTTTATTGCATTGTAAGCATCCAGAATCACTCTGGATAGCAAGATGGGCAGCATATAAATGTAATAAATAAATCCTGACAAACAGTAAAAGGTTAAAATATTGGATTGGAACCATGAAAAACCAGGTTTAAATCTATATGAATGCTCCCTGGCTGATTTTGGAGTAGTCACTAATGTTTTGCTTAACTTGGTCAGAAGACTATTCCTGTGATGATAAATGGCACTGCCAAGTCGAATTTCATATATAACTTGGTTTGAAGAAGTACCACAACGATGACCGCTTTACCACATTTGTGCTTTTACCTAGCCTGGTGAGATCTGCATCTCTGGTTAAATGCAGCAGGATCTACAATCTCTCTTCCTGGGCAACAAGAAAGATCAGGCAAGATTCTCTTCTACTTACATAAGCCTTGATAGGCTTCTTCTCACTCAAAAGTTAAAATATGTGTTGTTGCTTCTATTAAAATACTTCCCCCCAGACCTTGTGAGAACTAAGTCCAGGAGTACCCTTGATATTTGTTTACTATTTTTCCTTTCTCTGACAAATTTTAACATGGATAAGTTCAGTGTAGTTAAGCAGAGCCCAGAGCTCTTAGGCTATGTAAACCACTAGGGAAGAGGAGAAACGTGAATAAAAATGGCCAATAATGTTGATATTGCACAGTTAAGATATTGGACTAGTGTCTGGGAAACTCAGGGTCAAGCTCAGTATGTGACTTTCAGACAGACCCTGACTCTCAGACTAACCTACTCCACATGGAAGGTGTACTTTTTAACTGAATAGAAAGTGAATCATTTCTGATTCACTTTCACTGATTCACTGATCAGGCACAGGCCTAATACACATTTATCTTTAAAATAGATTTCTAAAACACAGACATTTGTAAACACAGACTGGATATCACGTCATCAGGGACTCAAGAGTAATTACACTCCTATAATGAATGCATACTTGATAGCAAACCCGAGTTGTCTTAATATATATCCAGAAGAGAGGTTAGAGTAAAGACTTATTATTCTAGGAGAACTAGTTGCATGAAACTAAGCTAGATTTTAAAAAATGTGACTGATATTGAAATAGGTTATTGCTATTGACTAATTAGATGGTTCAGAAAATGCTAGAAAGCAAGGCCTTTTTTTAAAATGCAATAACCAAGCTAATTATACTAGCCATGAGAGAATCAGGGATGATCAGAGTGCCTAGTTCCAGAACAGTCCCATTGGGATTCTTGGATTTTTTGGAAAAGGATTAGCTCAGTGGCTCCAAAGCCAACTCAAGTAAAACTGCCAAGTTTGATCTGGTTTCAATTAAAGCAAATAAAGATGAAATCAGTTAATTAATTCCACATGGCTTCCAATAGATTAACAAGGTCTATACTGTAAAGATGGGTTATAGTAAATTTTTGATCCTGATTGTACTACATTGTTTTGAATACCAAAACAAAGAATCACCATATCACTGTCAATGTTTTTCAACAACTTAACTATAATCCCTTGTTATTCCCATATCCTTTTCTATGTTTTTTCAGTGTTTACTTTATGTAAAAATCTACAAATAGAATTGAACACAGCAATGAAGAGTCCTCCTATTCAGATTTCGAATCATTCCATTCCTTTTCTACCTTTAGAAATATTATTTGGGTTTTCAAGTATTTTGTTTGCATTTAAAAACTGTAAGCTTATGTGATATAGATGTGCCTTGCTTTGATGAGATGAATAATTGTGTGATTTGCTTAGAGATTCTGCTATGTTCAGAGAATTTGTCCAATAATTCCCAATAGTTTGCAAAGGCATATGCATGTGTTACCCATACTTTTATTTCTTAGAGAAACCTCTGTGCTTTGCAGAAGCTTGTTTTGATTACTGGCAATGCCAAGTGAGTCCTCTGATCCTCATGAAACAGCTTTGCAGGGGGGATTTTACACCAACCAATATTGAAATGACCCAGTCCTTTTATGCAGATAGTTCTCGAGTTACGAGTGTAACACATTCCACTTGTAACTTGAAAACTCGTAGAGTGAATCTCATACCTCATTAAAATACATGCAGCTCATTAAGTGCACATGAGGTATCTCAGGGTGGGGAAGGCAATAGGGGGCCTACTGTTGGAACAGGCCCCAAAGGTTTCCCCGACCCACTAAGATACCTCATGCTTCCCCCTCCTTTCTTGCCACGCCAGACTCACCTTGAAAAGATCTGTCTCCTCTCTGCCGCAGTTCCTACTTTTGAGGGACAGGAGAGTCGATAGAAGCCCTGGGTGTCATAATATCATGTGAGTTCAAGCACCAATCCTCCTCAGAGAATGGGTGCCTGAATTATCACACTGTTTGCCATGCCTGCCTCCTGCTTCCCCTCAACTCTGAAGCCATGCGGCTGCCACTCCTGAAATGGAAATCAGGAGGGGCTTCTGCATGCCTCTGGAGGTTGGATCCAGGCCTCGGAGGAGTCCTCCAAGCCATTTCTACCTGGAACGGAAATCGGGGGGCCTTCTGCATGCCTCCAGAGGTTGGATCCAGCCCTCGGAGGGGTCCTCCAAGCTGCTGCCACCTGGAACAAAGCTTCCAGAGGTTGGATCCAAACTTCAGAGGGGTCCTCCAAACCATTTGCACCTGGAGCGGAGATCAGGGGGGCTTATACATGCCTCCGGAGGTTGGATCCAGACCTCGGAGAGGTCCTCTAAGCTGCTGCCACCCGGAATGGAGCTTCCAAGGCCTGACTCCAACCTCCAGAGGCATGCAGAAGCTTCCCCCAGCCTCTGTTCCAGGCAGCTTGGAGGAGGCCTCCAAGGCTCCGGAGACAATTGGGTCACTTTCTCCCCAGCATGGCGAAATCCTGCATGCTGGATACAGGCACGAAAGGCCTGGCCTTCTTCCTGGGTTGAAGACTTCAGGCCTGGGGCAGGAGCAGGAGATAGGCACCTTTTGCATAGAGAGTGAAAGTTTCTGAGGTCTGTGATTTGGCGCAACTTCAAACACTAGCATGAGAACACGGACTCCAGAAACCTTCATTCTTGGTGTGAAAAACATTTCCAAGCCAACTCTCCTCTCCCTCAAAGGGAAAGAAACCGTGGCAGAGAGGATTTTAGCAAAGTAAATGAGTCCGGCATGGCAGGAAGGGAGAGAGAAGCAGCTGTGAGGAGTGGGGGGGGGAATAGGGTAAATGTTGCAGTGCCACTGAAGTCGCTCATAATTTTGGGACTTGCTTGTAAACATTAGGGGGCGCTGATCACATAACTTCGAACGGGTGTTAAGTGAACATTTGTAACTTGGGGACTACCTGTAAAGCAGTGCCGGGAGCAGTAAACTTTTCAGGTCCCAGCAGCACAACCTATCTACTCAAATGCAAATCTTATGGAATTCAGTGAAACTTATTCATAGAGATCTGAAATTCAACAGTTAGAAGAACTTACAATTGCAACATTTGTAATTGTTCCAATCTCAAAAAACATTTTGCATATTCTCAGGTATGACTGTACAGCAACAGTCAGAAACATAGGTTGGACTAATAGCCTTCAATATAATATCAAAAGACTATTGCAAGAGATCGGTTCAAGTCTCTATCAAGACCAGTTTGTCCTGGGTTACTGTTTGATAAGAGAGAAAGAAGAAAGAAAGAAAGAAAGAAAGAAAGAAAGAAAGAAAGAAAGAAAGAAAGAAAGAAAGAAAGAAAGAAAGAAAGAAAGAAAGAAAGAAAGAAAGAAAGAAAGAAAGAAAGAAAGAATATTAAAAGACATATGTGACCTTATTGACCTTCTGCAAAGTTTCCGCCACAATTTGTTTTTTCTTCTCCCTTCAAAGTCCAACTATAGTTGCCAGGAGCCAACCAGTAGTAAAATATTCATGCATACTCTGAAAGGAATACATGAATTCAGCAGTGATTTTTAGGTGGTAAAAGGGTGGAGCCCAAAAGACATTGAAAGCATGTGCTTAATTTCTTTGAACTTGGAAATGAAGTCAGAGCCACCCGCTTTAAAAAGAGCTGCTAAAAGTTTGGAATGAAAAGGAAGATTTAATGTGGAAAAAAGTCTGGTTGGGAATGACCTTCTGCACTGATTGACTTTAGCAGAATGTAAATGATGGGCTGTAAATCAGGTGACATGTGAACCCCACAGTGAATCATACTGTTCCCTTCAATCCCATCAAGAATGGGAGGCATAAATCGTCCCAGTTCATGCCAGGCCATGAGCAGTCCTTTAAATTTCCAATTAAAGATCTACTGTCCTTTGCCTGGTGCTCACTGGAGAGGCTGTATATTAAAATGATAATAAGCAACCAAGAAGCTACCACACTGGTCTGTCTTTGGAATATTGATCCCCAGGCTTCTGTCAGCAAGGCCTTCAGATAAACTCAGAGATGAAGAGCTACTATTTATTATAATGTATTTTAGGGTGGTTTTGCAAACTATTATGATTTAGCATCTGCAGTTTCAACATACATTTTGATTATGGAGCAATGAACTGGCCATATTTCACAAGCAAAGATGTCAGCCAAATTTGCCATTCTGCATGTAATGCATGAGATGCAATTCAGTCAAGAAATCACTTTGCATTGGTGACTGCTGATGTCACAATCCCTTGTTCTAATGATAAACTGGAAACTCAAAACACTGCCTTCTGTTTCATGATTTGTTAGCTTAGTTTGCTGTAAACTGCTAAAACTGTGATTTTAATGTTTAATTTTAATGATTAAACTGTAAATTAGAATATTGGTTTCCAGGATTCAAATCATAAATTGCCAAAATAGCTGTCCTGCATAATATATAACATCAGAGAATGTACAGAGAAAGGTTTCATTAAAGATACCATTTAATACATTTATTTGTTTGTTTGCTATATTAAAGTAGCAAATACAGCATTCTCCACAAAACTTTTTTTTATTTTTCTCCCCAAAACTCTGTAAGGTAAATTGGGATGAAAAAGAGTGATTGATCAAAGTGATCCAATAAATTAGTGACATTTTGAAGGATATCTACTGTAAAAATAATTTAGGCTTAATTCAATTCTTCAATGTAATTAAGCAGACCTTCAGCTATTTTAATCATTTATCATATTGACACCCTATCCATTCCCCAAAGAAAGAAGAACAATACTTACCAGATGGTAATTTAGATCTAGTGTTCTGTCTACCACCTATTCAGGGTCCAATTCCTCAGTAAACTACTAAAAAAAAAGCAATAGCAAATACTTGAAGAATACCTCTACCACACAGGATATATAGATTACTATTGTACTGAAATATTTCTTCAAATTCCTCAAAATTTTCCCTTTTTTATTTATAAAAGAAGTTTCTGGAATTTGACCTTTCAAGAAATGATTTAGAATTTCTTTAGCATTTCTTTATATTACATTATTGTAGAAAGATGGAGGGGCAATGCTGTTCCTGGCATTTTATGTTAACCCTTCTCTTCATTGTTTTATTATTTCCTTGACTGTTCTTCCTCATGATATGAAAAATCTGGAGGTGTTTTTTTTTACCGAGGCTTTTTTTAGGGATTGAATTGCATTGTGCGTAGCCACAAAGGTTTATTTTATTGCCCAGAGTACACTAAAGGAGACATGTATTGCTCATAACATTTAAAAAAATGCACCATCCATAACATTTTATGGATTTATGAGCATTGATATCATTAGAAGTTTATAATGAGCCATTTAATCTTACCATAGCTTGTAATATAAAAATAATGAATAAGATAGGTACAACCTGAGGGCTTTAGGGACAGTTTGAATGAGGTTGATGAAAAAAAAATCAATAAAATAGCTATATTGGAAATGACAGTAGTTTCCAGTCTGCCCTCTGGTATCATATCCTTTTGAAGTTCACTTTGCTCTGACCCTGCCATCTTTTAAATGGGCCTTGACTTAGCTCTTTCCTCAGGCACTAAGTTGGGGAGTTATGTGACTTCTGTGTGGATTTTGTTATTGGGTTAGTCCCCATGTTATTATCTTCTTTTTGCTTTTATGGTAATGTATATGACTTAACTTGTATGTTGCCCAAAGTAGGAAAAACTTAATTGATAAAGAACTATAAATAATAGTCTGTGTCAGCTGGATCCCAAAGCATCAGATACTGCTTCAAGACCTTGAAGAGGCCAAAGGCCTGAATCTGGGGACTCATGCTTTGCCACCAAGCTACTGACTCGCTAATCCCCAAACATAACTAGTTTTGGTTGATGTTGTATTTTTTTAAAACAAAAAGAAATCAACACTCCAGGCAAGGGGAAAACAAGACACATTAAAAGCTGATTCATACACCCAGTGATGCAGGAGCACAACCAGCTGGCTGTGACAGAACTAACTCCTCTAGGACTTTCAAACAATTTTCATGTCTGCTACCAGTTTTTGTGAGAATGAGTCAATAGCACAGATCAGTGTAACATCATACCCCCTTTTATGCAATGTTCATTTCTTTCACAGGCCAAGAATTGAGTCTACTTTTTTTTTTAAGTCCTGTATTAACAGCACCTGCTTTTAGAAGCAGAAACATTCCAAGGGAGATATATGAGTAACCTGCATATGCTTTCAAGTGGCTAACTTTCTGTTTAAGTTACATGCTATCCTAACTCAAAAGTTGTTTATTTGGAGGTCAAGTTATAAAACACAAGAGCGTGGAATTTAACTTCAGTTCCTCTGTCCTAGACCAGCAGGCGCTGGATGTTTCAAAAAAGCAAGATCTAATTTCTCACAAGCACCAGGTGCCAATACTTAATTTTAGGCAATACTGTATATAATGCTAGCTTTCATTTATTTTATTTTAATTTTGGAGCAAACTTTCCTCTTTAGCTGCAAAAAGCAATGTTTTCTAAAAAGGTCCATAGAAAAGTGTAGGTGGATAGAGTGGAGTATTGGATCCAGGAGTTAGACCCCACTTTGAAGACGTTGCACCATTTCAGATTTATTTTTCTGAAAATTAATATTATATCAATGTACATAATTAAATCAATAGCACAGGGCCTAGGCACCTAAGCATAGATAAAAATGGATATCATGTTCAAGAGCCAAAGCAAGGAGAAAAGGAAGAAGATGCAGGAGATTTTAGAAATCAGGAAATTTCACTGGAGCAAGTTCAGTTTCCTGTCTCAGCAAGAAGAAGGTTTCCCCCCCCCCAAGTGAAACTTCATAATAAAGCAGATTTAATGAGTGCTAGTCATGTAGATTCCATAGAATTGCATATTGAAAATCTTCATTCATATACAAGAAGAGCATCAAGATGGGTATTGTTAGCATGAATGCCAGAAGAACTGTGAAAATGAATTGTTATGTTGTCATCAAACGCTACCAATTTTCTCCATCCTGCCACCTGTGCAGTTTGGAAGATGTGGAATAGCTGAAGTCTTAACTTGGAACATTAGAAAGAATGTCTAGAAATCAACATGCAACTTACTGCTCATACACTTTGGAAAGCCCCATTAAAAGAGAGGGTTTTACAATTGTTTTATGTATTCATTTATCTATTTATATAGCTGTCCAGCTCACGTATAATAAGTGATTTTGGACATTTTACAAGGTTAAAACATAAACAATACCAAAAAAAACCAAAAAATAATGTTAATATCTATCCACAACTTATCCAAAATGTTTAAATTGGTGTGATTCAAACTTCCAATTTATTTTTTTCTTGACACTAATTTATGCTCCCATTGATCTTATAATGTCATCTTCAGGTGAGAATTTTCTTATAATATCCCAGTGCCCCAGTTCTCTCTTTCCTGCAAAATATTACAACTATTCAAATATTTCACAACATAGTTCATTTGAGCAGTGAGCTAGCTAATTTCCAAAGAGATTTGTGCTATACTGCAATATGACAAATCAGTGAATGAGACAAGGATAAGCAATCTCTTGTCTTTTGGAAGGTGGAGTGAAACAAACAAGGATAACCAAGCTCTTACCTTTTGGAAGGTGGAGAGAAGCAACCTGGAATTAAGGAGAAACTTCCTAACAGTGAGGACAATAACCAGTGAAACAGTTTGCCATCAGAAGTTGTGGGTGCTTCATCTCTGGAGGTTTTTAAGAAAAGACTAGACAGTCATTTGTCTGAAACGATATAAAGTCTCCTGCTTGAGCAGGGGGTTGGACTAGAAGACCTCCAAGGTCCCTTCTAGCTCTATTCTGATTGATTTTTAGCCAGTTCAGGAGCTACATACACTCAGATGTAAAGGGAGAGGGATTTCAAGTTGAGCAAGAAAGATAAACCCTAGCTAGTCAGAAAGTAGCCCACCATTTTCTTCCCACTGAATTGGACAGATCATTGTATTAGGAATAGCCAAATAACAGAGTAAATGCGTTTAATTCTGCATTTGTAAGTTCTGTGTAAGAGATGAGTTGGTCATCTGAAAATGCCTAAATGTCTCTGCCAAAATGATGTTTTTATTTTATTTATATCCAACCATTATTATTTTTACAAATAACTCAAGGCAGCAAACATATCTACCACCTTCGTCTTATTTTTCCCACAATAACACCCTGTGATGTAGATTGGGATGAGAGAGTGGGACTGTCCTGAAGTCACCCAGCTGCTTTTCATGGCTAAGGTGGGAGTTGAATTCATGGTCTCCTGCTTTCTAGTCTGGTGCCTTACTCACTAGACCAAACTGTCTCACATGATCCACAGTTTCAATTTGTCCCTCATCAAATGGACAGCTCATTTGGTTTGTTACAGAATCTTCCATCTAAGAAAGTGAAGGCTAGCTGAACAGGTGGCAAAATTTCAGACAATAGAACCTGGTTCTGAGTCAGAGCTATGGTTAAATGTAAACAATCCTCCAAATAAGATGATGCTAAACTTTAACAAGGCTTCCATAACTCCAATTTCCTTCCTTCCTTCCTTCCTTCCTTCCTTCCTTCCTTCCTTCCTTCCTTCCTTCCTTCCTTCCTTCCTTCTGCTATCACAGAGAAGAGAGGATTGACTTATTCTCCAAAGTATCTTTGCACAGGATAAGAAGTACTGGGTGGGAGCTTGTTAAAGAGACATCCAACCTAGAAGTAAGGATATATTTTCTGGCACTGAGAACAATTAATCAGAGTTGTGGGTGCCCCATCACTGGAGGTTTTCAAAAATAGACTGGACAACCATTTGACCAGGATAGTATAAGGTATCCTGCCTTGAGCAGGTCAGACTAAAAGACCTCTGAGGTCTCTTCCAGATCTATGTTCCATGTTCCACCTCTTTTCTTTTTTATTCTCTCTTTCTTACACATACCATTCTATGTGGCTATTTTTAATTATAATTGATATAACAATACCATAATGGTCTTAATCATGACAAACCCAGGTTGGGAGTCAGCAAATATCAAACTTAATATAAGCTAGTGTAACTTTATATTCTCATAATGTTTTATAAATTCTAGTATTATTTACAGCTTTTTATAGTAGCTTGCCTTGTTATGGTATTTAGATTATTAATTGTAAAATTAATTGTAATTTTATAGGATTTTGTGTTTTAATACTTCTACTCTTTAATTTCACCTTAATAATTTTATCTTTACCTAATTTTATTTCTATCAATAGGACTGTTTATTTTCATTTCTATTTTAGCGTAATTGTTGTATAATTCCATGCTGGTCTGTGACTGAAATAAAAGGGATTGATTAAGAAAAGTTCTTATGATTTGGTCAAGAACTAAGGACATGCCTGGAAGAGCAAATAGGCCCATAAACCTCACTCCAAACAACAGTGAGATGAACACTATGGAACCAGTTTATATCCCTTTATCTGCATGAGCACAAATGTCCAATGGAAAATAAAACCCATAACAATATGGCCTCAAGAGAACAGCTACTCCTCAACTCAAAGTAACTCAGGCTTCTAGACTCTCCTGCACAAAACTTTCTGGCTGTTGGAAAGGGCTTTATAATAGGCCTGATTTATTGTTGTCAGCATGGAACCTGATTCGAAAGCTCAATCACCGTGACTCCCCATGGTGGGGTTTGCATCCTGGAACAAGCCTTGGAATTGGAGGGGAATTTACCTCCTGCTGTAGAACATTACATAACAATCAACTGAAAACAAGCGAAGAGCAGTGGGTGGTCCTGTCATTAGCCTGCACAATCATGTTAATGGAGATGACATGCACACTCATCTATCTGTACTTAATATCAAGCTTGCCAGCCTGAAAGATGCTGCAGAAACAAGAAGGTGGTAGGCAGAGAAAACATACGTTCCAACAGATTCCAAATTAAGCAAGAACAGTTGGGAGTCCCCTAAAAGATTTCCACGCTGGCTGGCAATTCTGAGAATTACAATCCTAACATGTGGAATGGGCCAGTTGGACAAAGCTGCTCTACATGGATTCCATAACGTATCTATTAATCTTTCCAGTGCTAATATAAAGTTCATTTCCAAATTATGTATCATCTTTTGAGATATACTAGACACATTCCTATTCAACTATATATCCAGATTCTATACAATTTGTATTATACTTTGTTCTCAAGAAAGTGACATAACTCATCAAATATCACTTAAGTTTAATGGCCTCTGTCTAGCAACAACTTTCTTCCATTTTCTGGCTGCAAATGAAATAGTTAACAGCTATGCCTTTGAAGTACATCTTGGTATAAAACTCTATGTATGTATACTTGATGTGGGTTGGTTTCCAACAAATTGATCTGTAGAGTAGGTATATGCAAGTTATCTGTTGACCGACCTAAAAATTAATTAAGCTTTTTGAGCAGCATGACTTTGCAGAGCTTATGAGATGTCCATTTATCTACTAGGAGGAATTTTCATCTCTGCTCCCATCACCTGTTCCTATCATCTGGGTTATTGCTCACTTCAGGCCAAGTACAAGAGATTCAACATCCTGTTGCACAAATTAGAACTTCTCTCACTATTTTACCACACAGCTGCCACTACAGAATATATCCACTGGGGAAATGGCTGGCATGTTCTTATTTTATCTTCAGAAAGTCACTGTGACTTTTCAATGCCACTGAAGAGTGGCAGCCATGAAGCCTTTGGGGATTTTAGTGATTTTGTTTACAATTGTCCTTCTTTGCATGTGTATAGTGGAAATGAGTGTAGTTTTTGTTATTTCACGATCAAGTAGTAGCCAGGGAATGAAGCACTGATGGAATGACATTTTTTGCATTTCCCTGCTGGTCAGCTGATGGGAGCACTAATGGCCTCATCATGTCCTATGTCTTTCAAGATTGGCAGAAGTGAAAGCAAACACAAATTGATTTCAAATCATTTTCTGCTGGTTTGGGAGTGGGAGCTCTTATGCAAAAACGGTGCAGCTATTCTTTCTTAGAGGAACTAAAGCGAGCATTTTCTACACCTACAACAGTGTGGGATGTAAAATGGGTCAAGACATTGAGAGTGTGCATGCTGATTTAGTATGAACAAAGCTTATCCATTTCCTTTCGATCTAACATTACCTAGATTCATAGCATTTCTTTAATGGCCCTCTCTTTTTAATGCATTTTAATATTCTCTCTCCTGATCGCAAATTCATTGGCCCATTTCGTATTATATTTCTTTTTAATCCTAATTAAAAGTGACAGTGTTAAACAATTGTGATTTCATAATCAAATAGTCTGGCATATCATTAGTTTGTGAGCTGCCACTTCTGTTTGCTGATAAATGCTAGGATTTTCCATTAGGAACAATGACTCTTTCTCTTGCACCCCATAAGTGACTAGCACATTAACCTAGCTCAAATGGACTATTTTTATCCCTGGGCAAGTGATTAATCAGAGAAAAACCTTGTTAGAAATTTTCTCCTTTGCCTTTTCTAGATTCTCTTCATCTTAATTTCATGCGCACCTTCCCCCAGGTGTCAAGAAATATTTGCAAACTAATGACTATTTCATACTGAAACTGTATATTTGACAATAAATGATTCTCCTGAACAAGGAACTAAAATATGGTCATTGCAAAGACATGACTAGTAAGAAAAGGTCAGCCAGTAAGTAACCTGATACTTTTTCTTATTCTTTATAAAAAAAACAGCTTTTTTTCCCCTTATGCTAGGCTGCTTCCAAATCCTCCTTGTCAGATTTCTCTTCTATCAAAAATGTTTTCAGAGCTGATCATTGTCAGACTTCATGACTATATGCAATTCCAGAACAGATAATATATTTAAAGATTTAAATTTTTAAGTAATATAATTATTTCATTTATAGTTCACCATTAAGGAGGAAAAAAAATAAAATCCTGACACTGAAATGAGGGAGAAATGCAAAAATCTAGGATTTTGATGTAGATGTAACTTGGATGCAAGTATGAAATTGTCAAGTGCTCAGCTATAGGAAAATGGAACTGGAGAAACCATTCAGACCAAAAGTTATCATAAAGTGTATGTATTTAAGTAAAGCATATTTCCCATTGAGGTTAGTGAGATTTAGTGCTCATAAACATGCTTAGGATAGTCTATAATAATGACAGTCAAACCACACTGATTTTTTGTTTTAAAAATGTTGCTCAATTTGACTTATTATCACATGCTGTTTTCAACCACTGGGATATAATTGCAGAAAAAGTATAGCTTAGCACTTTTTCTGCCTCCTCCTTTGGTCAAACTTCAAACTACTGTCTTAACTTTAAGAGAGATAACTTAGAGTTTAGGAAGGATACCATGGAAGTAAGACATTTGACACAGTAGATCACAGCCTACTTCTTGGTACAATAGAAGAATGTGGGATAGACAGTATCATATCACCCCTAAAACTCAGCTGGCTGACCAAGCATACTGAATGGGTAGCCTCAATGAAACTACATCTACATGGAGGGAAGCATGCAGTGGGGGATCTCAAGGCTTAGGCCCAGTGCTGTTCAATATCTTCATAAAATATTTATTTATTTATTTATTTTCAGAATAAATTGTTTTTTTATTAAATTTGTTTGCCATCCATCTTGTTGCAGTGCGACTTTTAAAAAAATATGTTTTATTATTTTTTTAACATAATCACCTTAATATTCAGTAAACAGTGTGTTGTCTGGGTTTGCATTTAAGAAACATTCACTAACAGTTGATTTCTATAATCTATAATCCACATAATAACTTTACTTGATTTCCTCTTTTTCCCATAAAATAGAAATTTTTCTATTTCTTTAACCATATTCGAACAGGTGTTTCTTTTTTAAATATTCTCTCTGATAGGCCCCATCGTCTATTTTTTTAATTTTCACTTTAGCCTTTTTCTTTTGCCCAGTATCTTTCTTAATCAATACGTTCTGCTGAGTCAAAGAATCTTTCCATATTCTTGTAGGTGTTACTGTAGATATAAAAGGTAAGTCGAGTATAATATCTTTGTGAAAGGCATTTGCCCATTCATTCTTGTTGAAAATCTTTTTCTTTTTCTCTCTGCTTGTCTTATCATTTTTTTGTCTCTCCAGTTCTATGTTTTTCCTGGCATCTCTGCAGTCCATTTTGTCCAATCTTTTTTCTTATCCTCAAATTTGTTTTGTGGTGTTAAAGTATAAGTTGTCTTTTCCAAATCCAGTATTTCTTGTAAAAAAATTTCCACTTGGGTTAAATCATACTTCTTTGTTTTGTTAGGTTTCATCTTTAAGTCTCTATCCTCAAATTTGTATTCAATTGTCTGTTTTATTTGTTCCTTCTCTGTTGTTGTTTCCTGGGGATTTTTTTTTGTTGTAAAGTTAAATTGGAGATGAATTGGTTTATATTTTCAAAGTTGAATTTCTTTGTGGTTTGAAATCATTGTTATTTGAATTAGTTGCAACATATCATATGTCTCCTCTTGAAAAGTATTTATTTTTTTCTTGATAGTTTCTTTCCATAAATCTCTGATTTTCCATGATGACCAAGAATCCACATTTTCTTTTCTCTGCAAATAGCTTTGGTGTCAGAGTTAAATAAATACTTATAATCCAGAAAGTTCAAAAAAGTTTTTTTTTGTTCCCTGAAGTTTATAAGTCTCACTTTGTCTGCAGCCCAGATTGTTTTCTTTTTTGTCACAGCTGTTCTCTATTGCTAGAGCTTTGAAGGTCACAAGTAGAGATTAGTTTTTTCCAGATTTTGCCAAGTCCTGCATGAAAGCCATAGCTGTCATAGTTTTCATCCACCACTAGATGTCAGCACTGGTTTATTTTTCAAATTTTCAAAATGAATAAATTGCCTTTAAAATGAGAATCTTAACTATTCAGTAACTTCAAACTTATCTAAATTTAGGTTTTATAGTCATTTTATTTCATTTCAATACATTTTGGTCCTCCATAAAAGGTTTAATTCACCACTTCCGTTAGTAAAAGGGTGGGGAAAAAAATCCCCCTCCTTCACTTTCAGAGGTTTTTTGCTTCTTGGGATTCTTTTTTTCCTTCAAGAAAGTTGATAAGTAGGATAGAGAAAATTGATGTTCTTACCCAGATTCAAATGTGCTGTTTACAATCAGCTTAAAATAGTGCTTTTGACTTCAGTTGCTTGCAACTTGGGCTAGACTCTGAAGTTAGGTAGCCTTTCTCCTGTTGGTTTCTGGAAGGCTTCTCCTGGACCAATCGGGTTTACCGCCATCTCTCTGATGTCCCTGGGAATTCCTTCCTTCTTTGCCTCCTCTTCGGGGTGGCTTCTGGCCCATTTGGGGTCCCCTAACAGGAAGAAACTCAGCCGAAGGGCACGGAGTCCTCAATCCCTCGACGACTGAACTGCTGCGCAGGACCGGAAGTCTCAATATCGTCATAAAATATTTATTTATTTTATTTTATTTTTATTTTATAATAAGACTTATATGCCGCCCTTCTCCCCCATGGGACTCAGGGCGGCTCACAGCATATTAAAAACAATACAAAACATTTCCCTATAAAAGCCAATTAAAAACCAAATATTTGTAGCTGTGTCTTGTTTAAAATCATTAAAAATTGTCCCTATTTAAAAATTCACCCTAGGTCAGTCCCGCTTGCTGAA
>NW_015386490.1:620988-674336 GCF_001527695.2 Protobothrops mucrosquamatus
AGGGGGTAGTTCGTTCCAGAGGGTGGGGGCACCCACAGAGAAGGCCTTCCCCCTGGGGGTCGCCAGCCGACATTGCTTGGCCGACGGCACCCTGAGGAGGCCAAGCATGAGGGGATAGAAGGGAAACTCATCAAATGTATAGATGACACCAAGCTGGATGGAATTGCAAACACTTTGGAAGATAGATTCAAGGTTCAGAAAGATTTTCACATACTTCAGCATTAGGCCCTATCCAATAAGATGAAGTTCAGTGGTGAGAAATGCAAGGTCCTATACCTAGGCAGAAAAAATCAAATGCATGGATATGGAATATGTGATATCTGGACCAACACAGTAGTAACTTTGAGGGGGATCTAGGTGTCCTGGTGGACCATCACTTAAGTATGAGCCAGACATGTGTTACAGCTGCCAAAAAAGGTAATGCAATTCTAGGATGGATCAACAGAGGGATAGCATCAAGATCATGAGTAGTGATACTACTGTTGTATGGTGCATTAGTGAGATCACAATTGGAATACTGGATCCAGTCCTGGTCACAACAACACAAAAAAGATCCTGACGCCCTAGAAAAAGTGCAACAAGCAACAAGATAAGGAATCAGGAGGCAAAACCATATCAACAGTTAAGGAAACTATATATGTCTAGCCTATCGAAGAGAAGTATTAGGGGTGATATGATAGCTATATTCCAGTACTTGAGGAGCAGTCACTGAAAAGAGAGGGTGAACTTATTCTTCAAAGCACCTGAGGGCAGGACAAAAAGTAATGGGTGGAAGATCACTAAAGAGAGATCCAACCTAGAACTAAGGATAAATTTCCCTGACAATGAAAACAGTCAATCAATGGAACGGCTTGCTTGCAAAAGTAGTGGATGCTCCAGTACTGGAGATTTTCAAGAAGAGGTTTGACAACCATTTGTCTGGAAGGGTATAGGGTCTCCTGCTCAAGTAGAAGGTTGGACTAGAATACCTCCAAGGGTCCCTTGCAATGCTGTTATTCTATGTTCTATGTTCTTCCATGAAGCTGGATCATAAAGGAAATTATAATGGTTAATTTAGTTCAGCAAATCAGCCATTCTGTTGTTACAATGAACACACTGTAGGGTTGTGCAAGCACTGAAAGAGATGCTCAGCAACTTGCACTAGCATGAACAAAGTGGCCTGCTTCAACATCTTATCACTTACAAGATCCATAAGCAATTTAAAAGTTTCTCCCATCTATTTCTGCATATATGTGCAAACACAATCATTTTTTTTGCTGGCAGTTGCAGTGGAAATGTTGTATGTGCATGGAAATGCATACACAGAAAACCAGGATAACTTTTGAAGCAAAAGATCCATGTACCTTAAAGAATCTTTTGTTTTCTGGCTAATGCATTTCACAATATCTTTTTTGAAGACTATGTATAGCCACATTACACAATATTAAATCCCCTAATGATTGCACATAGCTGCTAAGTAACCATTTGTGACAATATGATGCCACAGACTACAGTTGCCAAGGACCCAAGTCAGTTTCTCCAAAGGCAAACTCTGAGCTAAACTTGCAGATAGGAATAGAACTACAGCAGGGTTACATATTCTATTTCATATAGATAAATTTCTATGCCTTCCCCTCCCTGTTTTGTACATAATTTCTTGTAGCAAAGGCAGAAAACTGACTGCTACGCTAGTCTTACAGAGCTTTGAAGTTCTCCCAAGACAAAGCTTCATGCCAAACAAAATCGTCCTAGTAGCATTTTCTTGCTGGGCGGTTATTTCCTACCTTCTTGATAGGCTATTCTTGGCTGTTCCAGTACATTGACTTGAAGGACAATAACCTCTAGCTTGTTTAACAACTTGCACAGCAGGGGCAATTACACTCCCTTTAATTGGCTTGTGGGGTTTAATCATCCCCTGGGACACCACTTCCAGCGTTTCTCATTAATTGTCAGCTTGCAGAGTTATTCTAAGGAAGATGAGATCTACTCAAGAATGACAAACTAAGGGCAGCTTGGAGTCTCAGGATTCAAAGATAGTAATGATTCCTACCAGCATGATGATATATAATGCTCTTCAGTAAGTACCAGCCAAATAATTAACAATTGCCTTGTACCATTCCATTATTTCAACAATTCCCTGTTTCACATTAAAGTGAACAATTTGTTAGAGCTACGTATCAATCCTGGTCAACAGAACTTAAAGTAGGTCCTTCTTTACAGCTGTTGGCAAACAAAATATCCCTCAAGCTATATCTCTTTAAAAACTTCATGTATCTATTTGAAAAACCTTAGATTTCATCTATTTGCATTTTGTTAAGTTTCTTTACTGCTTAGAATTGTATGTCTGTATATGTTTAGCTATCTAGAAAATAAATCCTTGTTTTATTTATTAATACCAAAAATACAATTCTCTTAATAGCTTATGAGTTTATTTTTGCAAGCTGAATCATTATAAAGCATTCCAAATCCACATAGCTGGGTTACAGAAGCAAAGAAACAGGCAGTCCTCCATAGCACATTACAAACCCAGATTTGGTTAGATGGGATTGGAGAGATCAGTCTTAAAGGTCAGACATTGAACAACAGCTGCAACCATTTGGAGGCAGCTAATAAGAGATAGCTCATGGGGAAAATTACAGAATAGGCTGTGTGAGATTTAAGGAACTGCCATTGGCAAGACAAACTCTAATCAGGGCTATGTTAAACTGAGTCAATTGCTACAGCAGTCAATCTAATCATATTGTGCCAAATATACAGTATACAAGCCAGAGGCCAGGTCCAGAAGCACAGCCAGGAATTCCCTACCATCAACATTGTAATGACTTGTACTTGCAGATCTCTGTCCTCCAAAAATCACAATGGGCTATATATTTATTCCTCCCCATGTCATCTTCAATAAAACTACTCATCAGAAGCAATTGGCACAATTCCTATGAAAACAAACAATATTTTAAGGATGTACAAAAAGACAAAGTTCAAAGACATGCTAAATTATCCAATGAAGAATACAAAAGGAAAAATGTGTTCATGCTAACATTTTACAAGGCCATTGGGGGAAGCTAAGGACAAAGGCTAGTCTGAGTTGAACAGACTAGTACAGGGGTCCTCAACCTTGGCAACTTGAAGACTTGTGGACTTCAATTCCCAGAATTCCTCAGCCAGCTTTGCTAGCAGGATGTGCTTTTGCCCCTAAAGCTTGGGGGGGGGGGATGAGGCCACAGTAACAAAGTGGTCTGTGCTTTAAGATATGAGGTTATAACATAGCAGATCTAGATTGTTCTGTATCACACCAATCAGGTTCCTTATCTGAACTTTCTTTTATCTGAAATTTTCTTTCTTTCTTCTTATGTTGTGTGTATGGGCAAACCAATTTACATCAAAAATTGATATTAAAGATAACACAATGATAGAGTTGTTCACCTAAAATGTACTCATTTTATAAACAGTCCACACATAGGGTATAATAGACTTAGGGATATGGACCAAACTGGAAAAAAGGTTAATAAACTTTGACTTCCAGTCTGTTTGTTTCTATCTCAAATCAAGCAAATATATATGCATGTATATGTATATGCAAATGTTTTGCAAAGGTGTGTCCCTTGTTACTCATCCTTCTTGATGATGTATGTGACTATTCTAGATAGAGATGTACATTTTAAGAGACAAATTGAAAAAAGAAGAAAATCTCATGAAGACTGTGTCATTGCTGTCTATCGGAGGAAGTCCAAAGGGCTTGAGAGCCAAGGAACTTTCTATTATCCTTCAGCTATACTCTAAGTTTGATTTTTTTCACCAGGACTCTTGCAGTTTTTACCTCTTTTTACCAGAGGGGAAAGTTGCAGGAAAGAGGATTTAGGAGCAAGAATCTGTCAAATAGTTGTTTATTTCCTATAGTGCTGGATGGCTTGCCAAAATCCTATTAAAAAAAATAAAATTTAGGAAAACAACCCTGAACATGTCAAGGCTGTTCGAACAAATGACACAATAGAGGGATTTCTTCTTCTTCTTCTTCTCTTTTTTTTTTTTGTCCTGTTATAGGCAAGTTTTTTTATTTATTTATATCAACACCTTTTCTTTTGCTGTAACACACTGTTTCCCCCAAAGAGCTACAAAGGTTCAAAGGGACTCAGAGGACCAATAAATTATGGCCATATAAATGTCTGTTCATAAGGCTTGATGCTTATTTACCCAGAGCTTTTTCTGCCAATGTTCAGGCTGAATTCAAAGGAAGGAGATTTATCTCCTAAGAGATGCCTCCAATTCACAGAGCACACATCTCTCCAATTACATCACTTCAGATTCTTGAAGCCAAAGTGGGAGCCACATTCCAGCATTTGTTTGATAGTAGATCAGATACAGTTACGATGCTTATTATTACTGCTGCTACTACCACTGCTGCTATTTCTTCTATTGGTATTGGCACTTTAAAAACAGGATCAGATCAATTGCAGAAAGAGTAACAATAAAAATGTGGCTGAATAACACCTTTAAAAAGACCCCAATCTCACTTTCAATTCATATTATCACTTCTTGGCATAGTTTGGTCTTCTTTTAGAAAAAATCCCATATTTCAGATATAATGAATCACTCAGAGCCTACTGAATACCAAATGAATAGATGATAAGGTGTTATCATTTTTTTTAAAAAAAACAACGTTATTTTTTTTTAAAAAGGGCTCACATAG
Organism: Protobothrops mucrosquamatus; assembly: GCF_001527695.2. Taxonomy (NCBI): domain Eukaryota; kingdom Metazoa; phylum Chordata; class Lepidosauria; order Squamata; family Viperidae; genus Protobothrops; species Protobothrops mucrosquamatus. The sequence goes on from NW_015386490.1 coordinate 625,652, forward strand.
CTATATATGTTTTTAACCATTAAATAATCTATTTTCTAAAACAAAATATCAGTACAGCCAAATGGTCATTTACAAATATGATCATATCTAAGAGCTACTACCATGATCTTAGTAATAAGCCAACTGAAATATCATTCTTAAGTTTTGTCCTGTTGGAAGTAAAGTCTTTATCCTGGTTCATCCAAGCCAGGAATAAATAAGCAACATGGCGACTGCTTTGGGAAGAAGGTTACAGTTTATTGAAGAGGCAGAAAGATGGTTCTTGCAGGAAAGACCAGAGGAAAGAAGGACCTGAGCACATGGGCAGTAGGTTTTTATACCCTCTTTAGCCTTTTGTTTGGAATAGTTTCCTGTTCCTGTGGCATGAACTTTGAGGCTATTTCCTGTGTCACATATTCTGACCTGAGTTTAGGTGTGCCTCTCTGGTATACTTGATGGTAATGGGTTAGTCCTATTATGTCCCATCTCAGATGGGATATGCAGATTTTAGGTCTCTTTGTCTTCTTGAGTTTTCTGGCTCCAACTTTCTGATGGTTACATATGCATTTGTATAGGGCTGGCTCCTGCTTGGGGCAAAGAGAGAGACTTGGGGGCTGGGTTGGTTTCTGCTTTTAAAAATCCTTTTGAGGAAAAATATATTTTTCTGCCCTTTTAACATTTCCTTCTCTGGGGGGCTCTGACTTCCCACAGTCTGCAATAGCATTTTAGACATAAGTCACAGCCATTGTACAAAACTGGGGGTATCTACAGAGTATGGTGAAAAAAGTCAAGATGTCCAGGAGAACAAGCTTTTCTGCTGTGTTTGCCAGTTTTTCCATGCACCTCCTGTTATGTGTTTAAAAACACAGGTAGACCTTGAACAGCATTGTTGTGGCTCCTATCCTAACTTTCTTCACTGTACCTGCAGACATCTGCAGAAACCCCCACTATGAAGGTAAGAAAAACAAATGAGTAAATGCCCCCTTCAAAAAATGATCCCAAAGATCTATTTCAAATTGTAAATCATTATACTGTATCATAAGGACTAGACAGCTGTAATAAACTTTCTGCTTCTCCAAAAGTAACATACCAATTTATATATAATATGTATTAAAATGAAGCTCTGAAATTAGGCTCCCAACTTCGTCTTTGTTATGAAGTGTTATGTACATTTGTTTGGCCTTTTTCCACCATCCTGTTGTCCTGTCATCATGGTACACATGAATGTTCTGGCAGATGCTCTTAGAAACATCAACAATGCAGAGAAGCATGGAAAGCATCAGCTGTGCTCCAGAATAATTGTCTGGTTTTTAACTATGACAATGAAGCATGGTTACATAGATGAATTTGAGATCACTGATGACCACTGAGCTGGCAAAACTGTAGTTAATCTCACACAGACTTAACAAGGGTGGTGTGATCAGTCCTAGATTCAATGTTCAGGCGAAAGGCTTAGAAAAATGGTAAAACAACCTGCTGCCTTCACATCAGTTTGGATACATTGTGATGACCCTATCAGCTAGTACCATGGATCATGAGTAAGCAAAGCAAAAGCACACAGGGGGGAAATCCTGGGTTTCTTTTTATAAACTTGTAACAAAAAAAATTGTTCGGCTGTTTGCCTTTAACACACCAAACTTCATCTAATTTTACAAGAGCTTTCTGGGATTGCCTTTATATTCTATCTTCTTTCAAGTGAGCTATAGTTGACCTAAAGAAATATAAGAGCTAAAAATCTAAGAAATAAATAAACCACACAGAAGCCTTTAAGTCATAATTTATACTAGGAATTCTGCTTCCAAATCAAACTGAAATAGAACAAGCAAAAGACTAAAGCTATGCTTAGGAAGAAATGAGATATAGAACTGGCAAAAATAGAGCACATTTAATTTTTCCAGTGTACAGAGGTCTCTGTTCAATCTACAATTGCACTGTTCATGAGGAAAAGAAAGGGGATTATTGACTGGATTCATCAATCATGCTAAGCTATAATGTGATGCATGTGGCTTTGGTTTTACAATGCTATTATGCCTTATTCCACAAGCTTTGATTAAGCAAAACATGGCTTAGCACAATGTGTGCACCCAGCATTACTGGGATAACACAATAAAATCAAAACAAACAACTCCTGTAATGAGTTGTAGTGTTATGCATACAAATATGAATAAATATGAATACAATATGAATCCTGTCCATATCTTTCAATTTTAAGTTTGTGCATTGAGTTGAGAGATAAACAAAATATTTAACTTTTAATTGGTTTGAACCTGACATAGGTTGTTTCACTATACATTTACTCAAAATTTTACATTGAACAAATCTTATATATATGCATATATACATATATAAATATATACATATACATATATATATACATATATGCAGAGCAGGGAGGGAAATCCTGGCTGCCTCTTGGGGACAGGGAGCTCCCCACCCTTCCTGTTTGCTGGGACCATTGGGGGTGTGGCAGGGGGCAGTGGAGCTGGAGGACAAAGTTAGACAGTGGAGGCCAAGTGGGGAGGATGCGGAGTATTTATGACATCTGTCTTTCCTTGCCTGTGCCTGCTGTGGCTGGAACAGGATGGCCAGCCAGCAGGCTGGCTGGCACATCCGGTGGGCCAAATCATGTGTCTTTCCCCCCAAGCCTCTGCCTCTGTCTGCCACTTGGTGAGCAAGCCTGGCGGCCGTGGCACTTGGACCCACCTGTGCTGTGCATGATGCGGGATCCCAGGATGCACCGGCCAATGGGCAGCTGAGGGACCAGCAGACTGCAGCTGCTGCTGCTGCTGAGCACCACTGGGCCCCTGCACGCTTGCCGCCTCATGTGTGTGCATCCGGGCAGCTGGACTGGGGTGGGCCGGGGCAGGGGGGGTCCTCTGCCATATCCAGGCTGGCCCCATGGGCCGGAACTGGGCCCATCGCGGGCCGGATCCAACCCACAGGCCTTGTATTTAACATGTCTGTTCTAGTGGTTTACCTTGTCAGTGTTGTGGGAGGCTTTGACTTAAAGTATTAAAGGCGATAGGCTAGCTGTTATATATATTTATATAGATATATATATATTATAATAATAATCCCAGCAGCACTATTTAGCTGTTGTCAAGATAAGATCATATTCTGGAAAGCAATAATCTTTGATTATCTCCACACATCATCACATGCAAAAAGTAAGCAGGGGTATATTGTGGATTGGATCACTATCTAGTAAATTCTAACAAAATGGAGAAATCTGACGGCCTCATGCAGAAAAGACTCCTGAACACTACTTTTGCCACATAGCTGCTCAAAGTGACACTTAGAAATATCATAGTTTATTACAAGTTCTATAAGGCAAAGTACCTCTAGGTCTAGGATCTCCACACAATCCATGGGATAGATTCTTTGTTATCTATTGCCATTAAAATATTTTTAAATGTTTTCCCTTCACATCATTCATACCTGTTATTAAAAAAAACTTGGTGCTCCACTCATTTGACCTATATAATATACAACAAAGAAATTCTGTGCTTGTTTGCTCAAAAATGAATTCCTTTTGTTCCCTTATTCCCTGCTAAGCGTGCCAAGCAATGCAGCTTCTGCTAGTCACTTACCTAAAATAGTCAAACATAATTCCACACAAAGTGCCTGCTTTGTCTTTACCATTCTTATTTCTTTGCTCTGGTCTTCCTGCTGCTGCTAACTGTTGTTTGAGGCTTATCTCATTCTGAGAAGGGCTATGTAAATGTATGACATGCAGTAATTACTTTACACTCACTACTTGGCCTTGTGAGATTTTGTTCAGCTAGGCCAAGTCATTATGTGAGATGAATAAATAAAACATTATTGGAATTTCCATTGCCACAATAGTAAAGGCAGATTTGAAATCAGCCAAGTAAATATGCATAATCTGAAATTTCAGGATTCATAATATCATATTTCAGCATTAATCTGGATGAGAACTGGTACAGTAAAGAAGGACAAAATGAATGAGAAAATCAAACAAAAGCAGAATGCTTTTTAAAAAAAAATCAGGCAGAAATTATTTAATCTTTAGATAGATAGATAATCTTTATTGTCATTTTTTACTGTGGGCACAATGGCACACATTAAAAATTAAATTTAGTTGCTTGCTCTCAAAGTGTACACATACATAACACACATTTAAGCATACTATATACAACATATGTATAGACACACACCCTTACATATAAGTAACATATAAATATTAATCACTGTCCATCTTGAATACAAAACGGAAGGAGGAAGATTTACTTTTCTAAACAATGCTTACTCCTTTCTCTGTGTTTTTTAAGATAAGGAGAACAATACCAAGCATGTTTATATGGGAACAAGTATCTAATATGTAATTATGTGTGTATAGAAATACACATCTGTAGGTTCTACTCTATTTTCTGATTAATGGCAGTGAAAATCTCTCTCTCTCTCTCTCTCTCTCTCTCTCTCTCTCTCTCTCTCTCTCTCTCTCTCTCTCTAGCAAAACGGACAGATATAATTGCCATGCACACAGAGAAATGTGTGTGATTGATACAAGCAAAATGAAAGGTGAGGAGGCTGGAATTATAATGAACTATAAAGATCTGGATGGAAGAGGGAGGAAAAGGCAGGAGATCATTTTTAATATGATTAATATTGCAGTAAAAAGGGAAAGAAAGAACAGAAATGGAATTCTTTTCCCCATCCCTGTTACATATAACACTTTCCCCCTTGCAATTCTGCTTAGCAGGAAAAGCTTTCCAGCTGAGGGCTATGAAACAGTTATCACTGTTAGGTGATTAAGTTACTAATCCTTCAGGGAGAAGACATTTAGAGGCCCATATTAAAGGAGAGTGAGGCAAAATTACATTCCGTTTCAATTTAGTTTAGCAATTCTAGTGATTTAGTTAAATGAAAAGCAATTGTTCCAATTAATAGTATTGAATGTTATTCATCAAAAGTGTCAAAACAGCTGTGTTGGTGCATTAGTAACCTATTCTCTTGTCAGAGATATGGATAATTTCCCTGGACTGAAACAGAGAAATGGCATAACATTTCAAAAAGGCTGCAGAACAACAGTGGGAAGAGATTTTTGTTGCTCTTCAATTAAATTATTTGATATAGTCTGAAAATAATAAGAGGCAAACCACTATTGCTAAGAGGAGCATGCATTTTGTGGAGATACATATCAGCTTTCTGAACAGTGTGCTCCAGTTACAAAACCCATCATCTATACTCAACAAATCCATGTCCCTATTTTTTCTGTAGTGATCAGTAAGTTTCCTTAAAAAAAGAAGAAAGCTAAAATGTATTCAGTTCACATTAGAAGATATGTTAATCCTTTTTTAATCTTTAAGATGGAAGATAACTAAATGTAGATAATACCTTTAAAAGGCTTCATTTATAGTAATCTTAATATGGAACTTCTATAATTCAGTTATGCACTGTACAAAATATTTAAACTGGTCAATTCAAATCTTTCAGAGAATAAACTGTTCTTGGCTCTGAAATGTGATATGCAGGACAATCTTATGCAACTTTTCTCAAAAATCCCATTATGTCAAATAGAGCTATTTAGAAATGCAATTACTCTGTTATTTCATTGATTTTAAAAAGAGTAGCATTTTCCTTTTCCAAGTGAAAGCAAGCCCACATGTTACCTTGACCTTACCAAAATTAATTCTATCACTACTAAAATGGAGAAAATGAGTGGTAACTATTCATTCTTGGTCCTCAGAATATTTAATCACCCTCATAAAATGGAAAAACAGTAAAAAAATATATGTAATGTTACTTATTCTAAGAAGGCAGCTGGCATTGCCAACTGGTATGATTTTGAAGGAAATAATATGGTTCTAAATGGAAAAAAAGGAAATGGTACAGTTAATCCAGATTCTGTTCTAACTACCTGGAAAAAGTGAGGTGGCTGCAGTTCTGCATAATAAAATAAGCAAAGGCCAATTTACTTACGCAATTATTTTTATAATGCCAACAGGAAACAGAAATTCAACAGATTTCTTAATCTGCAAACCTGAACGACTGTGTAAACTGACCACTTTACTGTGTAAACTGACCATTTTACCTAATCAATGTACTCATTGTCAACAATTACTACTTCTCTTTTAAAAGAAATAAGACCTAGTTAATATTCTGGCTCTGCAAGACGTATACACAGGCATGCTAGACAAAACTTGGCTAGCAATTTTTTTCCATGCAGATTCAGTTGGCAGTTATATGATCCTTAAGTTAATGCTTCGTGCCACATTCTTTTATATACAATGGATGCGTAACTCAGGTCAGATGTTTCAGGGGCTCTTCTCAGGGAATCAAACCGTCAAAACGAGTAATTAAGGAGCAAAGAGGAAAAGTTCGGAAGTAACCTCTGAATACAATGGGGCAATAAAACACAATGGTGCTGATAGCCTGGGAATATGACACACTGGCACAAGATAGAGTTTTCTATTTTGGGAAACAGAGAGTGGTCTGAACATGGTTGAGGGCATCCTGGAGCTCATTAATCTGTATGGAAATGACAGAGACAGGATGAAAGGTCTGAGAAGGCTTTCCTCCAGCCTTTTCCTTCCAGAACACTGGCCCTGCAGCCACCGCAGTTATCTCAACTCAATAAGGCTTTATTACATTTCCTCCCTGGACTTATAATTGCTTTCTGTGTATGGGCGATACTATCATCTTCCTTTCCTTTCAAATTTCCATAGCCTTTAAATGAGAGCTACAAAGCCCTTGCCTATTCTGAACTCCATTATTGTGGATTTTCCCCCTCCTGAGACAATCAACAAAGTGAGACAAATAGATTCAATGTATACAAAACACCCATAAGGTGAAGGACAGGAGATGGGCTTAGAATCTTAGACCCAGGTCTTTAGGAGTCACTGATCGCTGCTTTGGACATTCCTATAGATAAAAATATGCAAGATATTTGGAGAACAAAGTTGTAGTTTTCATGACTGCCCAAGCATCTTATTAAATAGCAACTCATAATCAGCAGGCTATGGGTAAGATTATAAAAACATGGAAGCTTCCTTATATTGAGCCAGGCTATCAATCCCATAGATCAGGTCTGGTTGCCATTGACTGGCAATAGCTGACTAAGATTTTTCCAGAAAGATAGCAGGAATTATCTTGCAGTCTTTTCTTTTCCTAATAAAAACTGTACTAATATGCTATGACATCTACATGAAGAACACTATAATAATGAACATCAAATTCCATTTAGCCAAAAATTTTAGTCAAAAGTTTGTCTTTATCCAAAAGGAAAAAAATAGCTCAACCAATCAAAAGCAGCACAGTGGGAAACAGAACAAGAACACAGGTAAAAATAGGTCAAAAATCTCTCTTGCAGTTACTGCTGTTGAGCCAAGTTTCATCTATTACAAGTGTGGTCTTATCAGGGTATTATAAAGTAGTAATCTTTCTTATGATCTTGATTCTATTCCTCTGTTAATGCAGCCTAGGATTGCATTGGCTTTTTTCATGGCTGCAACACACTGCTGACTATATTTAAGGGACTGTCCACTAGGACTCCAAGATTTCTCCCACAATTACTGCTATAGAGCCAAGTTTTATCTGTACCTGTACATTTGTTTTTTTCTTGCCTAAGTGTAAAACCTTACTTTTCTCTACATTGAATTTTATTAGATACAGCCCAATGTTCAAGTCTGTCAAGATCCAGATGGATCTTGAGACTATCTTCTGAGGTGTTGGCTATTCTTGCTAGCTTGGCATCATCTGAAAATTTGATGATTTCCCCTTCTATTCCCTCATCTAAGTCATTTATGAAGATATTAAAGAATACTGGATCTAAGACAGAGCCTTGTGGTACCCCACTGCTTACTTTCCTCCATGTAGATGTAATTCCATTAAGGACTACACGCTGAGTGCGGTTTGCCAGTCAGTTACAAATCCATCTGGTGGTGATGCTGTCCACTAATTTAATCACTTTGTCAAAGAATGAAATAAAGATTTCTTTGGCATGATCTGTTTTTGACAAACCCATGTTACCTTCTTATTATAACTTTGCTTCCTTCTAGATGTTCACAGATTTGTTGCTTGATTATCTTTTCCAGGATTTTCCCAGATATTGATGGTAGGCTGATTGATCTGATTGATCTATTTTCCCCCCTTTTTTGAAGATGGGAACCACATTAGCTCTTTTCCAGTCCTTTGCTAGTTCTCTGGTGCTCCAGGATCTTTGAAAGATATGGTTCAGTGGTTCTGAGATCACTTCTGCCAGCTCCTTCAGAACTCTGGGATGTAATCCATCAGGACCTGGTGATTTCAACTCATCTAGTGGTCAGGTGTTCTCTGACCATTTTGTTACCTATTTTAATTTGTATTCCTAGTTTATCTTTTACAGTTCTGTTTTTGGTAGATGGGCTATTTTTTTTCTTTTTAGCAAGAAGACAGATGGAAAGAAAGAATTAAGCAACTCTGCTTTCTCCTTGATCACTTCCTTGTCATAATCTCCCATTTGTGGACCGATTGTTTCCTTGACATTTGAAAAAGTCAAGTGAGGTGAAGACAAGACAGGTGAAAAAAGTAATGTTCTACATTTAGACAAGAAAAACCAAATTCACAGATATAGTATAGGTAGTACCTTGCTCAATACTAGTAACTGTGAGAGGGGTCTCAGAGTCCTAGGGGACAATCACTTAAGTATGAGCCAGCAGTGTGCTGCAGCTGCCAAAAAAGCCAACACAGTGCTAGGCTGCATTAACAGAGGGATAGAATCAAGATCACATGAAGTATTAATACCACTTTACAATGCCTTGGTAAGGCCACACTTGGAATACTGCATCCAGTTTTGGTCACCACGATGTAAAAAAGATGTTGAGACTCTAGAAAGAGTACAGAGAAGAGCAACAAAGATGATTAGGGGACTAGAGGCTAAAGCATGTAAGGAACGGTTGCTGGAATTGGGTATGTCTACTTTAATGAAGAGAAGGATGAGGGGTGACATGATAGCAGTGTTCCAATATCTCAGGGGTTGCCACAAAGAAGAGGGAGTAAAGCTATTCTCCAAAGCACCTGAAGGAAGGACAAGAAGCAATGAATGGAAACTAATAAAAGAGAGAAGCAACCTAGAACTAAGGAGAAATTTCCTAATTAATCAGTGAAACAACCTGCCTCCAGAAGCTATGAATGGTCCAACACTGGAAGTTTTTAAGAAGAGACTGGACAGCCATTTGTCTGAAATGGTATAGGGTTTCCTGCCTGAGCAGGGAGTTGGAGTAGATGACCTCCAAGATCCATTCCAACTTTATTGTTGTTGTTGTTATTGTTGTTGTTCTTTATATGTTTAAAGAAACTTTTTTATTATTATTTTTGACATTTGTTGCAAGTCTTAGCTCATTCTTAGCCTTAACTTTCTTGACTTCATCTTTGCAGATTTTGGCTATATGCTGTTATTCTGCCTTAGTTATGTGTTCTTATGCCCATTTTTTTTAGTTTAGACAAACTCTTTCAGTTTATCTTTCAGTTTGTTCTGCACCTGAGGGCAGGACAAGAAACAATGAATAGATTCTTTTTAATGAGAGATTCAATCTGAAACTAAGGAGAAATTTCCTGACAGTGAGACAGTCTAGCTTTAAAGCACCAGGCTAGAAAGCAGGAAACCATGAGTTCAAGTCCCATCTGAGCCGTGAAAGGTAGCTGGGTGACTGAGCCAGTCACTCTCCCTCAGCCCAACTCACCAGACAGAGGTGTTGTTGTGGGAAATATAGGAGCAGGAAGGTGTCTTGGTTATGTTCACTGCCTTGGGTTGTTTGTAAAAATAATAAAGGCAGGATAAAATAAATACATAAAAATAAATAATTGATGGAACAGCTTGCTTCCCAGAGTTGTGGATGCTCCATCACCTGAGATATTCATGAAAAGATTGGACAGCTATTTTCTGGGATGTAATAAGATCTCCTGCTTGGGCAGAGGATTGGACTAGAAGACTTCCAAAATCCTTTCCAGCCCCGTGATTCTATGATTCAAAAGCAACGTGTGTGAATTTGACATGTTCACCACACTGCAGGTGATTTGGGATAGTTAGGAGGATAAAATGAAAAGCAAGTAGCCCTGTGGAATCTACAAAAGATAATAAATACATGTGAATGGAAAATGTGAATGGAAGGTAGGGCTGGAAGAAGTGGTGGTTTACTCCGTTGTGTGCTTACTAGAAAACTGAATGGAAAGAAACACATAAATAAACGCCTCTTGCCTACTAGGATAGGTCACAGAGCTTCTGAACAGCACCTCTGTTAATTGCATCTATAAAATCCTGGAGCACAGTTTCACAGTCACTATGGCCCCATTTTACCTTCAATAACACAAATGTACAGTTGACCCCTCAATTTGGCAGAGCCTCAGGAAGCTGACTCTGCGTGCCACATAAGAAGAAGAAAAAGTCAACTATTTCATTTATTATTGAAGAAGGATACGCACTGGTAGAGATTTTCAGGCTTAAGTGCCAAAATTAAATGAGCTGGCTTTGGGTACAATAATACTAAAATGGCAACACGGGGGGAGAGAAAATGAATTACCCTGAAAAAGACTAAAGAAAGATTTGCTTAAAGCCTCCATATGGTAATTTATATGTTTAAATATTTACCAGAATGGAACTAAAAAATACAATGCATCATACGCAAGTGGAAAAGAGCATAATCAGGTGATTCGACTATACTCCAGATGTTAAGTGCTGATGATGAACTTCAGATACACCTTCTCTCCTTTGTGTCCTTTTTTAGGGTTCTTTTACTCGAAATGGCAGTTCTTCAAAGCTTCGGTTTAATATATTTTTATCTAGAGGAGCATTTCTGTAAAAGATGTTTATCTCCTCACACACACACCCCCAGCCTATGTGGCTTACTAGATTTTCAGATCCTAATCATTAGCCCTCAATGGTAATAGTTGGCCCTACTGAGAGATTTCTGGGCAGACTGTTGCCTTTGTATAATTTACCATTGTTCTTTTAAGATTGTTTAAAACTCTGAAGTTTTGATAATATGCAGAGTATTGAGGGTCATGTAGCACAAATGTAATGTGGCTTCTAATATTTTCTAGCTTCTATTCAAATGTGGTAAACTAGTAATTTCAGCATATACTGCCTTGTTGGGGTCTTGATATCTTTCAAACTTAGCTTCTATACCTGTAAATACGTTATTATTATTATTAAGCATATCATCATCACTGCCTGTGGGAGTGGAACTTGCTGGCTGTTTATTTGTGCTAGTTTGTTCCATCAGAACATTAAACTAAGCAGTGTAAAGAATTTGATAAGCAACATTTCACATTCCCACAAGAAATTCCTATAACTTTTGGATTGCTGCAAGAAGACATAGCTGATGTCTATAGATGCATTTAGTGAGCAGCCCATTTGTGCATTAGGTCCCTTCCAAAAATTCAGAGGAATACTTCATGAAAGGTAATACTTCAACCTCCTTTCAAGTAAATGGAAATATCTGGAAGTAGATGAAGGCAACATGCCTGGTGATGAAGGGTCAAATTAGAGCAATGGAAAAGCTAACATTTATATTATAAGCAGTGTTGCTGCATTATGAATAAGGTGACAAGATGCATTATTTATACATTTAATATATTGGGCTTGCTCATAAGTTATGTTTTCTTTCTCTCTTTTTAAAATGTGTTGCCAATAGTAATGGGAAAAAAGACTAAACAAATGATTAAAGTTATATACAATTGCTTGGAAACTTGGAAAGTATCCTTCTGGAAAGTGAAATTAGAACAACATTAAATGATGCACTGTTTTGGAATTTGTAACCAAAGACTTTGATCCTCAGCAATAATCTATTTTTTACTGGGATTCAGAAATTTTGGTTGGTTACAGTACATCCATCTCCAAAATTGTGTGACTCTTTGACAAAGGGAAAATATTCACAATCACAATCTGTACAAGGAAGAAGTCTTTCAATCCTTAAGCATGTCTTAACAACTTAGATCCTGCAGATTTTATTTTATAATTAATGCATTTTCAAGTTTATCCAAGTAGTTTTTAAAAAACAGGATACACAATCACCTATGTTTGTGAGGTCTTTGAATCAGAATAAGACATACTTCATCTAACCAGTTTCAAAGCAATAGTAACAACAACCAAGAAAATAATCTGTCATTCACAAATAGGTATCAGGTCCACTTTATCTGGAGTCTGTATATAGTGAAAATATTGTCCCAATAGCTCAGTAAATATTTTCATGGGCATTAGGTATGCTTTGTTTTTATGTTCATATAATGTATGAACATAGCATGCTGGCTGGACAATTCTGGGAGTTGACGTTTACACATCTTAAATTTGCTAAGTTTGAAAGACACCTCAACAGCACACAGAGTTAAATATGTATTGTCAACTAACTACAGATAGTATGGAAACAGAAGCATAAATGTATTAATAATAATCTTTAACTGAATTGCACCATTATATGCACTATAATATTTGGAAAGTGGAACTGTTGCCTACTAATGGCTTAAAGCTGTGACAAGATTTCAAGGGATAAAATATACCATCAAGAAAGAATTCAGCCTTCGGAGGTCAACTAACATATTTTCTCATTGATTGACAGTTTACTACAAATACTAAAAGAACAGCTGTATTTGTATGCTACAGAAGTTAGAAGAAAAAGTGCAGTGGTGCCTCAGCAACATATTCAGTAATTGTGATATGAGGTTTCATAAACAATGTCGTATTTTAACAGATCTTTCTGCTATGAGCAAAAAATTCAAACTTTTAGCTGACACAGAATGTTGGGAAAGATTTAAAACTACTTAGACATTAGGAATAGCAATTGGATCCTACCCTAGCTTTCCTATTAAATAGGAAATGTTGTATGAATTCTACAATTTAAGTAACTAAAATAAGTATATGGTATAACCTTCACAACACTGCACTACTTCTAAATTATTCCCTTTAGTTAAGGAGGTGAAAAATCTTCCTACAAAACTTTCTACATTTTATGAGAGATCAAACAGAAAAAATAAAATACCATTCTATTTCCTTTCATCTGGAACAACTTCAGTTCAAAATCTACCAAATGTGGGATGATTTCTGGTTTTTTGCATTTAGCAGCCGGCTTCCATGTTTCCTGTTTTGTCCTGGCATGTTTCGCCCTGGAATTTGTCCAGTTTGTTCACAATCATAAGCCCAAACTGATACGATACGGCTGCTAGTATCCAGCTGATTGAGTTTCTTTCAACTGGTAAAATCTCAAAAATTGAATATCTGGTGCAGTTTTCTGTCAAGATTGAATAGGATGCATATGCCTCAACAATGTAAGTATTTCTCTTTAAACTACGTATATATATATATATATTTCCAGCTGAAATGTGTGTTATTCCCATTCAGAAAAACAAGAGAAAACATTTTCTATATGTATCTGGTAACCTTCACATAATTGCATTCTCATAATTTGTATATATTCAACTTTAGTTAGATATGAACAGAAGAAAGTATATATAAAAGAAACAACCAAAGAAACTGGAAGTATACTCTACGCTCTTCTTGCATAACACTGCTTGCTTCCCAGTAAACCTTGTCCTTGATTTAGAGCAACGTATAAACCCAGAAAAGAATCAAATGCCATTTCTTTTTTAAAACTCCTTTTAAATTACAGGATTGTAATGTACACACGAAGTAGATCGAATCCTCTAAATATGCAGTTAGATGCAAATAGGAATAAACAAAGTTAGTTAATAACAGATATAAATGTTCCTTCTCTAGGAGTAGTACTATAACAAACACATAATCACCAACTAAATGTTGGCATCCTCAGAAATAAGTAGTTCCAAGTATTTGAGGACCTGACACTATAGTACCTGTAATGGGCAATTGGAATAATCTTGAGAAAAGCCACAACCAAGACAACAATCAGGAAATTTGAGTCAAAATTTGAAAAAAAAAATTCTTAGTCTTAATCCTCTCTAGTTATCACAAAGATAAAGGGAAGGGGAAAAGCATATTCAGCATATTCAGATTCAGATTTCAAGATTCTGTTACTGTAATTTTATACAGAGTCACCTCCAGTTGAGATGAGTGGCATATAAGTTGAATAAAAAATAAATGATAAATATAGTATTAGCATTCATGGCCTTGGTTTCCTAGTCAAAGGGCTGATAATACCAGAGGTTACATTCTACATCTGATTTTTATCTCAGGGCATTTGTGGTGTGATCTGGAGGGCATTAGCATTTTGTTGCCATAGACATAAAACTTTCTAGTTTTCCTCCAATTTGCTAGTATCATTCATACTCATGGGGAAATACATCCTTGGACTGCTCCAAACATCTGATGTTGAGGTCCAAATGGAGGCTGCAATTTTCCCTGATGTGCCAGTTTTTCTCCCTGTGAGACAATTCAGGATAATTCTTGATTTTCTGAGGAGCTCCAGGAAATGAAGTTGAAGAAGAAATGCCTATAAGAGGAGTTCCCAACCAGGGGCCATAAGACCCCACAGGGGGCCTAAATTATTTCAAGTGAAAAATATGTAACAGGACCATGGCACATGCCAAGCAGGGGAACAGAAAAGCAAAGTATATTATATTATAATTACTGCCTTACAGAAGAAAATGCACCAGTCCCATGTCTGTCTCCAGAAATGGGACCTGTTTGGGGTGGGAGGCACAGGAGAAAATTGGGTAGAGTACATTCTCTACAGGTCTCTTCAATTAAAACTCATCTTGCAGGACTCAGAAAGCATCTCTTCTCTGTCATGACCCCTGCCTTCTGGAACAACATTTGCCAAGATGAGTAGGCTCCCAGCCTTCAAATGCTCTGAAAGTCTCTTAAGAGCTGGCTTTCTTCCCAGGTCTGGGACTAGAGTGTTTGTGGAGCCCCTGGCATTTTTTTTCCCCTTGGAAGTGATTTATGTGATTTCATCCAGGTGGTTATGTTCCTTTTAAATTATGTATTCTTTTTGATATTATAAGCTGCCCAGACTCAGGTGGCCTCAAAATCCAATAAATAAAAAAATAACAAGCCTAAATAAAAACAGTGCTATATTTGAGATTATACTGTTAAACGGTATTCAAAATAGCTTATAACAGATTAGTTCCAAATATAATCAAGCTTCAAACAAACTCAATGAAACTGCAACTTAGTAGCCTGCAGCTAAATCAGTAACTTTAACATCAGACAATAACACACAATTGTACAGCAATAAACTGTCATGGTTCCAACAGATGAAATTCTTCAAAAGAACTTCGAGGCATTGTTTACCTTAAAGAATCTTTTATTCAAGAAACAAAGCATCGGCACTACATAGTCGAAACCAAAAACTAAATTCTCCTCCCCTGAATACAAGCTAACAAAGCACAATTTCCTCCTCCAATAAACAGTCATAAATCACATTTCCCAATTAGCTTGAAGCGCCGGCTTTCTCCCCAGCTCTCCAGCCTGCCAAAACACTATCAGCTCTGGGCCCAATGTCCTTGGGTTCCCGCGACTAAGTTATTATTGTTAAGACTAGCTGGACTCTCATCCACATTCCCCGTCCCAGCATCAATTAGCTCTAGAAGCAATAGAGAAAAATGGCTGCATTTCCATCTGTTGTCAAAGCAAGAACATCCGATGTTAGCAGCGTTGACAGTAACATCAGAAATAACAAATTGTTAAATAGTAAGAATGAGAGGATCAATACAGTTTATTTTTGCCTAAATGGACTAGCCTTACCAATCTGGAAATCCCATGAATGAACCAAGCACATTTCACAATAACACAGCTATACATAGTATCCCCCCCCCCCCAGAACTTGTTCTGTATGGCAATGATACAAAATGTCAAATCACATACTATATAGAAGCTACAAAAAAGTAATTGTCATGGGTATACCTAGTGCCTAGATCATTATTTAAAACCCACTTTGTCATTATTGAACTGCTGCCAAACAGTTGTTCAGCACATCAGCAGCAGAGACCCACTTCTGCACCCATTGCCAACCCTCTCAACAGCATCCTTAGTCCAATATGCACTCCCACATTGCCTGTACCCAAGGCAGATTATCCCCATTGCCTTGCGTTTGTTATGCCACTACGAAGTTGAGCAACTTGGTTTCCTCTGTCTCCCTCAGATATGGAAGTTTCATGAGGGAAAAATGCCACACATGACTCATTTTCTTCCTGAGGTGGAATAAAAAAATGACTTTCTTTTCAGGTATTTGTGGTCTCCCCTACATAATGTGTCATCCAGAGGCATGGGATGAAATATCACCCACACAGTGGCCTGGTTCATGGTTAATGGAAAATCCTGGATTAGCATTATGTTTAGATGCTCCCGTTCCTCCTCTTTCTTTATTTCTGAGGATAATGTGAGAATATTATGGACAGGAGACCCTCCACATTTTATAGGTTTGAAAGAATAAACCTGTTCAGGCTTTCAGAAATCTCAACAGAATACTCAATTCCTTGCCAGCATGGTTGAGATGATGATGACTCCTATAATTAGACTTGAATTGCTAA
Organism: Protobothrops mucrosquamatus; assembly: GCF_001527695.2. NCBI lineage: Eukaryota > Metazoa > Chordata > Lepidosauria > Squamata > Viperidae > Protobothrops > Protobothrops mucrosquamatus. The sequence continues at coordinate 642,071 of NW_015386490.1, forward strand.
CGTCTGCCAGCAATATTGTTCACACAGAAGCCAACATGCATACCATAAGAAATGGAAAGTCTTCTCTCTTCCAGACACTTACACTCAACACACAAATGTGCACAGAAGGTGATATCATGTAAGTGACATCAGTTCAGGGCAGAGGCATTATTGAAGCACATATGTTATAAATGCTCCACATTTCATAATGCCTGAATGGGCCTGGTTTCCTGGAACGCTGCATGTTTGCTTGCTTGAATAAAAGAAATATATATTTCCATTCCACTGCAGAATAAATAATTGGATTACAAACATCTAGAAGCTCATAAACATTATTATTTTAATGTACAACTATAGCTAGTGAGCATCTACTGGCATTCTACACTGAAAACCCAGAGAGAGCTTTGACGTGCAAAGGAGAAAAAAACCTCTCTGTAACAGGTTGTTAAATATTGCTATTTGAGATGGAAAAGATAAATTTCAAAGTGCTGGAACAGGTCTCAGAATCCCATTAATAGAAATTAGAGGGAAATCTAATAGGAAAAGACAGTAAGAGAACATTCTTGCCATCACTCCTTGGGGAAATGTGTAGACTGAAGGATGACACTTTATTTCTCTGAATCCCCACGAGTCCAATAGTCACAGCACTCACCCTGCAAATAATAATAATAATAATAAATACAGTCTGAAGTGACTCTGGCTATTCCAGGCTTAATAAATGGGCTGGAATCGTGGCAAACTCTGATACATGAAACATCTTTTCAATAAAAATAGATAGGGTTGTTAATAATGTTAATGGAGTATCATACAGCTGAGAGGATTATACAGCTTATCATGCAGTTTTATTATTTTTAATAAGTATTCTCTTGTGTCCTTCAGCTCCACTCACATCTAATACCCTGCAGGAACACTTTATGCCAATATTTCTCTTTAGGGTTCAGGGTAGTAAACACTTAGCTGACCCTGGAGACTTTGTGCTTTTTGTTGAACTATGGCTCCAGGCAGTTCATAAGCATAAGAGTAACCCTGAAAAAGAAAGCCAGAAGATTTTTAGGCCAGCACTAATAGGCAGAAAGACTGCAATTAAAAGAGGAAAACAATATACCTTTCCTGTTTGCCCAACCCATTCTCCTGGGCTCATGATACCTGGTTCTAAAATATGGAGGTTCCACTTAAGTAATCTCCAAGGAGAATCTTTATTTTCAGTAAATGTGTCCAATTATCCTTTTAATAAACTTAAGTAGATCGTGCACATCACTTCCCAAGAAAAATTGGGCCACTTGGAAATGAGCTACAAGGAGGCATAGGAACTCTGCAAGTTCCTTGGATGTTTAGTTGGTTAATATCCATGAATTTTCTAGGAGAGCATTGAAGGAACAGGGAAAGGGGAACTTGAGAAAAGAACTTTGGAGGCATGGAAAGACAAGAGGAATTATCCTTCACAAGACTATAGCAACTTATAGCTTTCCCTCATTAACAAAATGTCAGGAGGAAACTAAGGCGAAAAAAGCCACCTTTAAGAAAGTTTAATATTCAAACTACAGGATCATTTATTTGCTAAATGTGCCTAGAAAGATCTTTGGCAGAGGTCTGGTTGAAAGTACAGGAAGTTCTCATCTTAACAACTATTCATTCAGAGACCAATCAAAGTTACAACGGCACTGAAAAAAATGCTGGCTGCTGCTTATAAACATCTCCTCCTTCATTTTCACAATATTGTGTTGGCAAACTAATTGAAATCTCCCAATATGGCTCCCATTCATGTGATAGTTTAGGGAGGTCCTCCAGGAATCAAAATACTGAGGTGCCCAAGAGACTTGAAGATAGATGGCACTTACTCTCTCTTTTGTGGACTTTCTCTCCTCCTTTTCAACTTTGGTTTACCTAATATGCACTTGGTTAGCAAAAGGATAAAAAAAAGAAGCTTGCTTCTCAGTCTTAAGCATACATGCAAGAAAGAAATAATCAAAAGTCCAACTCCTTTATACTACGGTGCTTTCTTTGCAGAAGTTGGTGGGAGGGGAGAGAGAGAAGAAAGAAAATTATAGAGTAGCATAGAAATGAAATGTTTGAACAGAAAATAATTTCCCTAACTTGTAGCCTTCAGGCATAACCTGTCATAACTCTGCATGAATTGAACAGTCAGGGAGTTCAAGTTTTCGGCAGCTTACCATAAAGTAATAAGTTTCATCACTTCGTCTTTGGGTGACAGGCCTTTCCATGTGTTACACTAGTCTGCAAAGGAAAAGATGGCTTCTGATGAAGAACCACTGCATATCTAGGAGTAAGGTAAATAAATAATTCCTGTTTATAAAGGCCAACTTCCAGATATGTTGACAATGAGAATTATACTCTCATATTTTACAGGCATCAAGTTTGAGAAAATGGAACTCTCCCAAGATCCAGATTTAAGGGGATCCTGATCAAAGTGTCCTTGATTACAGTGTCTTTGGGGGGGTTCAGGATACTATAAAAAGAGAAACTGGAGCATAGCATACAATTCACTTTTTTTTTCAAGAGAGCTATTTTAACAAACTTAGAAAAGTTCTAGACAGGATTCCCTGGACAGAAATCCTGAGGTCAAAGAGAGTGATGCATGTTGGGAACATCACAATAAGATGAGATTCTTGAAGTATAATTATGCAATATTTTAAAGAGGAAAAATGAGAGCAATTTAATAAATATTGTTGATACATCCTTAAGATGTTGACAACCACAAAGCATTCAGAAAAATACCACAGGAAATGAAGAAGACGGAAAAATGTCTAGCTACCATTAGGTAGATAGAGAACTGACTCCACAATCATACCCAATGAGTATACATAACCAATTCCATATTAAGCTGGAAATAAGTATTAGTATCCCAGAGCTCCATTCAGTCCTGTATTTTCAACATATTTATAAATGACTTGGATGAGGGATTAGAAAATACGATTTTCAGATTTGCATATCACACCAAAAATATTACAGCCATTTCTGGACACCAGGTTTTAGGAAGAAAATTTTAAAAACTGTCCAGAGGCAGCAACCAAGATAATAAGGACTATGGAAGGAAGAATTATAATTAATAGTTGGAGATGCTAAGTATGCATGGGGAATAGAGAACTGTGGAAAGACTTATTTGTTCTCTTCAAGTAATTGTAAGGCTATGGCGCAGAACTGTTCAGAGGACAGGACAAGAAACAAAATGTTTATATTACAAAGAGATGGGTTTGGCATGAATATCAGAAAACAAATCCTAACTAAGTAATCATTCAACAGACTTCCTCAGGAAGTAATAGAGACTTCTTGACTGGAGGTGCTTAATAGAGCCTGAATGACCAACTATAGGGATACCATACATGTGAATTCCTACAGCAGTCTTTTATTATCACTCTTTGATTGCTTACTCCATGGAGAGTAAGACCCATTCCTTTGGCCCAGATGCCTGATATACCTATTCAGTTTAGAGGAAATGCGAGGTTGTATTTGACTGGTGCCCAGTTCAGTTGGGGCCCTGATCAGTGTTTGGAAAGAAAGGGTGACAATAGTCTTAGATAATGGATTCCTGAGAACCAAGTTGTTAGATAGCAACTAGAGAACGAGATACCTAGAGTAATTCTGGAGGAAGATGAAACTGAATGAAACATAGGTAAAAGCCTTTATTAAGGATTATCTTATGGATATAAGAATGGCAAATGTTATTCTCCCATTCTTCTCACATCTACAGATTGCCAACTGTCCCATTTCAGGTGATCCAGGCCATCTTGAGGAGATCTTCAAGATTATTATGAAGACTATTTGAAGCATTTGACAGAAAAAGTCATTCTGATTGTAATTTACAAAGCACTTCATGGCACCCAGCTAGTTAACTGCAGTTATTTCTGCCCATTTCACAAAATCCAACAAGACAGGCATGCTCTACTCATTAAACAATGTCATTTGATGGGACATCAGAGTTGTGCCTTCTCTATCATTGCATCTGCCCGGAACAGAATGGGCTTGACACTACCAGTCTTCTGTAAGATATTAAGACCTTGTTTTTCACTCAGGGTCATGGTATACATTTAAGTGATTTGTTTGTTATGGATGCTGTGGATGTATAAGTTGCCTCAGGTGCAATGTAGTTTAATTTTTGATTATTTTGCTGTTCTTAATTAGATAATAGCTGCCCAGAGTCACATAGTAAGTAGGTGGCTAGCCAAAATGAACAAATAAATAAGTACATTCCTGCAGTGGAAGTTACCTTAGATGATCTCCAAGCTTGTTTTCAATCCTTATATTTAAAATTTTTGTGATTAGAAATTTAATCATATCCATGTTCACTTAAAGCAAAGTTGTCATTCCTCTAATGGATTTTCTTCCATATATTTCTACAGTTTCAGCCATTACTAGATAAATTAATTTTTCTTCTTGTTTGACTAACTAAATACATTTATCAAAATGCTGAATTCCCCTTTTTTCTAAGTAAAAGGTATATAGCATTAATCAAAATGAGATCTATGTGTTTCTCAAGAAAAGATGGAGTAGGCAATCCAGGATGTCACATTTTAAGCCTCCCTGGACCTGTAAAGAGATTGCCACTGAGACCTCTCAATACCCTTCAGCATCCTTCGATCACAAGAGTTTGGAAATGCTGGAAACCCAAGACAGCAAAAGGTCTTGTTAGACTGATGTGCATCAACAGCTCAAGGTAGCTGTTCAAATTTATGTGCTGTCTGTAACAAAATATCACATTGATATCCTAGAGTTATAAATAGCTGTCAAGTCTGATGGGCTTCTAGCATCTGAGCTTGATTTGAGATGTAGCACTTTTGCCTCAATGCGACTCACTGAGAATCTATAGGCGTATAGCAAAGATTATACCTCTGAGATTCAGAAAATTGTAAAATAAGAGAGATAATTGCTTGATTTGCCAGGAGATTTTGGGACAGAAAAATAATAATAATCCCCTTGGGCAGTGTTTACTTAACCTCCTAAATGAGTGACAGTTGAAAAGGGTGATGAGAATTTATAGCAAGGGCTGGCATTTTGATTTTACTAAAGTTGAAAGTAGATGACCAATGCCAAAATTAGAAGAGACCACCTATTTTCTGTGTGATAGGACCCTTTTATCCATCTTCTCTTTTGGGAACAAGCTGCAGAGAACAGACGTCTCATTCTTAGAAGAATTTCATCCTTGCACAGAAGTTTTTTAATTTCCAAGGGCCATTTGAACCTAATCTGGGCCCTAGGTTTGTCCATATCTGTCAGGCAATGGAATTCTCTTAGTTCAAAGCAGAGATGCTCTCATTTTATGCCTGGAGGAAAAAACCTCTCTTACTGTGTCCCACAAAGAAAGATTTACTTCATTTAAACTACAGATGAATAAAATCAGAGATAGTTTTTATAAAGACGTCCTAAGCAGTTCCTGAACCTAGTATATGAATTCCTATTCAGCTGGGTTGCCACTCTGCCAATGTATCAGAAATAATATCCCAAATAATTTTCGGTGCCAAGATTATCTAATCTCTGGGAGCTGTAATTTTTTAAAAAGATGAAATGTATTTGATCATAGAGAGATTGTCTGCCTACTTTCATCAAGACATCCATTCTTTGCCATCTGCAAAGAGGAATCAGTATTTCCAAAGAAGAATATCTTGCTGCAAGGCAAGCATTAACCCCTAGCACCTTTTTTTAGAAATGTATCACTGCTTATGACTAATACAAATTAAGCAATTTGCACCGGTCTGTTTTTTATCTCATGCAATGCTCTGCATTTAGAAGTTCAGCTATCTAAACCAGCCCTAATTTAAAAAGGAACAGACCGAGCACTGTACCCCAAAGCCAGTTCCATAAGCTTGCTATGTTTTACTATGTTTTGCTATGTTTTACTATTGGTGCATTTCTAAGGCAGCCCCTCTTAGGCTAGAAAACTACAATAACATGTGGTATATACTTCTTGAATCCTTCACATCAATGTCCAGCTTCCTTTCTTTGTCCCAAATGCACCAAGAAAATGCCCGGGATGTGACCTGCTCAACGATGGTGGCTTTCCCCCAAAGCACTCCATCTGACCTCAGCATAATGAAGAGAATTAATATGGCAAAGCCACTAACACGGCACCACTTCCCAGCAGCACAGCTACAGCCTCTAATTGATTAGTCCATAAAAAACCTGTGCACTAAATTGAAAGGAGCTGCACTAATTCTCTTTTATGTTAAATTTCTGTCTCTCTCGTTTATCGAATTCTTTGTCCAATGCCCCCTTTTTGCAGCCTATTGTGGGCTTGCTGTGGGCCTGTTTTCCTCTTGGCCAGATTAAGTACCTAATCAAAATCTTGTCTCCTTTAATGGCATAAAATTGAAAGATAGATATTGCACTTTACACAGCTGATTAAACACTGGAATGTGGCTAAATGCTTTACAGGGCTTGTTACATTAACTAACTCTGTCATCTGCCAGCTATCTTATAATTGCATATGCTCATGTTCCTCCTGGTGAAGCCAAGGTAAGGATGCTATTTTCCCCCCAATTCCTTTTTTTATTCTTCTCCCTTCTCCATGATCACAAAGGAAGTAAGGTGTCAAAGAGTACCTAAAATCTTCCCCATTTGGATTGGATGTTGTTGGATGCAAAAGACCACTTGCCTGCATTTTTAAAACTGCAGAAACCTATCTCTTAATTCTGGCCAAGAAAATAATTAAGTACCTAAATGATCCAAATGATAAAAAATAAAACCTGTTATAACTGTGGCTGGATTGTTAGGATATAACCAAGAGATTTGTGCTTTGGGAGGAACATTCAACATGCAGATGGGATCCCTTTCTTGAATGATCAGAAAATTAAAAGTAAGCTTACCAGCAAGTCAAAACTAACATAGTAGAGTAACATTTTATCCTAGTGTTGTCATTTTTTAATTTCTGCTTTGTATTCAGAATTTAAGAACAAATGAGTGTTTCAAAAGCGTACCATCTAAAATGGTGCAGTGCTCTCTACCATCTCAGACTACCTTCAAGTAGATCTGTTTAAATGTATACATCATTCCTTCTACTCCATTGATGAAACAAGTAAAATAGCTGCTATTCTCCCCCCACCGGGCTTTTTATCTGCCCCCTCCCATTGCCTTATAATCCAGACATGGATTCCTATTAATTTAAACACACACAGATACACACACAGAGAGACACACTTCCAGGCTTTAAAAGAGCTGGTTAGTGGCCTAGAAAAGATAGACTGTCTCCTGCAGTGTATCTATAAGCATTTCAAGCCAATCTGCTATCCATACTTTCAATAAATGCATCTATGTCCGGGCCCTACTTATATAGGCATTCTAGAGAGAAATACAGCAATAGCACTAGCACTTAAATTTATATACCACTTCATAGTGCTTTACAGCCCTCTCTAAGTGGTTTACAGAATCTGCATATTGCCCCCAAACAATCTGGGTCCTCATTTTACTGACCTCAGAAGGATGGAAGGCTGAATCACCTTGAGCTGGTGGGAATCAAACTGCTGGCAGTTGGCAGAATTAGCCTGCAATACTGCATTCTAACTGCTGCGCCACCACAGCTCAAGGTAGAGTTCTTTTATATATTGGCCAGTCATATGCCTTGTTGTGAATCCAGTCTCTGCTTGGTGGCTCTTTATGTATCCTTGAATCCATGCAGATACTCCAACAAATGTTGGTCCTTTGTTTTGCTGATAAGGAGCTTGGAATGGAAGATATTTTAGCTTCTTGTAGATTATAGGAGGAGGATAAGCTATAAAATATATTTGTACTTATAACAGCTGTAAAGAATATTGGAAGCCATTTCTTTATATTTTTTTTCTTTTTCCTTCAATTTTTTTTCTTTTCTTGAACTTTTTGTATTTTTTTTTGTTTCTTTCTCCTTTTTCTTCTTACTTTGTATTAGATTGATAAGTAGAAGATAGAAACTGTTTTCATCTTCTTGTTTAAAGGATTAACTAAAAATTATAGGCAAAAGGAGAAGGATGAGCCAGATGTGGACTGGGTAGAGAAGGCTTATAAACTGCTAACCTTAGGTGGCAAGATCAAAGAGAATTCTCAAGGGAAGAAGTTCAGTAATGGGAATTCTAGCTGGCATCTAAAACTGCTTTATAATGGATTAGATAGTTCTAGTTACTTGCTGCTGAAGATGCACTGTTGGTGTGGTGCATTCTACTCAGAGTAACATTGATTGGTAAACATAAAAATGGACTGAGCATTTGACACTAATTAAGATTTATGGAATGGTGGGTGAGACTGGGCCAAGACTCACCCCAGCATTTCAGAGCACTTCAAAGGAACAGTATTCCCAGACACTTGGTTAAAATAACCCTATAATTCATTTAAGGTTCAATTAAGATAGACTAAAAGTTTAGCTGCCAAAGAATAAGCAACTATCCACCTACAATCTTTTCAGTCTGAAAGTGGATGTTCAAATGCAGATGGAATTTTAAGCTTTTTACTTAGATCTAAAGTATTATATAGGAATATTTCTAGTATTTAGGAACTGGGGAGATACACATCTGTTAGAACACACATATGCTAGGCTTATATCATATAGTATTAACATTTGCTTGTTTAAAAGGTGTCCCAATATTTGAGGGGCTGCCACAAAGAAGTGGGGGTCAACATATTTTCCAAAGCACCAGAAGGCAGGACAAGGAACAGTGGATGGAAATTAATCAAGGAGAGAACCAATCTAGAACTAAGGAGAAATTTCCTAACAGTGAGAACAATTAACCAGTGGAACAGCTTGCCTTTAGAAGTTATGGGTGCTCAATCACTGGAGGTTTTTAAGAAGAGACTGGACAGCCACTTATCTAGAATGGTACAGGGTCTCCTGCTTGAGAAGTGGACAAGAAGATCTCCTTGGTCCAGTGGTGGGATTCAAATATGTTAACAACCGGTTTTCTGTGTGGATGCCGCTTCTGGAAGTCCATTCTGGGCCTGGGCAACAAAAAATTAGCTACCAGTTCTACCGAACTGGTGCGAACTGGCTGAATCCCACCACTGCCTTTGTCCCTTCCAGCTCTGTTAATCTGTTATTCTGTTAAAATGCTTTTGAAAACAAATACACATTTTGACAATGAAAACATGTAAAGTGCATAAAACTACAGTTTATTATTCTATACTTGGCTAACAAAGTGATGCAAAGGAATCACTCACAAAAGAATGCAAAATATTTTAGTAAGTCTTGCATCCTGCAACATAAAATGTCTGTTTTGATAAGGTCTACCTTATGTCCAAACTCTATTTCTAAATAAAAAAAGAAATGAAACTGGAATCTTGGTGGTCTTGGCTACCCAACCAGATCTTAGACATGATATTCAGGCAATCTTGGATCATGGGAAAAGTCTATTGTATACTACAACAAAAGGGGGTTAGTTCACATGTTTCCACAACTGCTTCCTATTACCATTCTTTTTCAACATCTATGTGTGCAAAAGGAGGTTAATGAAAAAGGTAAACAAAAGAATTGTCAAGGGGCTATTTAACTAGAGGAAGCCAAAACTGATTCATTTCCTGCTTCATCCATGGGTCTAAAGGAAAAGAGCAATACTTCAGGTTCAATTTAGTAATCTTACCTGGGATACAGTACTTACATCCTTACTATTATCTGATAATGTGCATGTTAATTCAAAAGCTGTTCAAGCTTTTGTATTCTCCATTTAAGTAATTTAATATAGAAAGGAAATAGAGACAAACAGCTACAACCAAATTCTTCCATCACCATCCTCTCCATGAATCAAAGAATACCTTCTGCTTCAATTTACAACCCTATAAAAATCATGCTTCTAATCTTTGTATAATACCTAAGCATAGGCATCCATGGTTGACAATCATCTTCCACTTCATGAAAAGTAACAATGTGTAATTTTCCTCTATGCAATATTCATTAATGGCAAAACAAATAGCTTTTCAATAAACCCAATGACGTGGCATGGACGGAAAAATTTTGTCTCCTTTGGCGGAGGTACACATTCAGATTATCTGCATTTTCTGAAAATGGATAATATGTTTGTTGCTCTGGGGCCAAACTGTACAGCAGGAATTGGATAGAAAATAGCTTACATTGTAGATAATGTACTCTTTGCTGTATTTCTTTAAATTGTTGAAAGGAACCAATTTGCTGAGTAATGTTGAATAACCTTTCAGTGAATTATTCTGTCAAACAACATTCCAACTCTGTTTTCAAGTCACCATATTTTTAAAAAGCAAGTAAACATTTTCCAAACCACAGGCAGGTTATTTCAAAACTATGTAGCTGAGTTCTAAACTCATTTTATTCCCATACTGAAAAGCTTCCAAAATGTAAAGAGAAAATATTCCCCAAAGAAATGTAAAACTGCCCTCCATAGACCTGTATTCATAGCCACTAATGAAAGTACTACATATCCTAGCATTCAAACAGACCCAGAGGCCTACTATATTCCCACAGGATGCCTGGCTATTGAATGAAATATATGTAATTTTTCCTCTACATTTAAGTGGTGTTGAATTAAAAGACACATGGATCAGACTCAGCTGTCTGTACCAAAGGCAATTAATAATCCATCCATCATTTGTTTTTATATCAAAAGGGTTCTTCTATCCAAATCGACTTCACACTCCACGTGAAATCTATGGATGAGTTCATCAAACAGCTCAAAATGTAAGCTTGATGAGTCTACTATGCAGACTTCACTAGCCTCTTATTAAAGATTCATAAAAGCATAATATATATTTTAATAAGTCAGGTTTTCCTGACTTTTAGACATAAAATTCAATCCTGAATTAAATGCTTTCTAACATAACTGAGATAACAGGAAACATTTCAGCTTGCCACTGTATTCAGGGTGAGTTAATAGGTATTTTCTGGCCAAAAGATGGTCTGAACTAACAGCACACAAGGCTGCATCCCAACATAAGTGCTGCAATGCACAGAGGTCCAAATTTGTTGTTCTCTTTCTGTAAGGGGACTTCTATATGAATATATATCTCCTCACTCTCAGTAGTATCCATGAAGATAAGGGAATAGACAAATTAAATAAACAGATACAGCAGAAGAAGGGCCAAGACTCCTGAATTAAAAGTATGTTCCCAGAAAGTTTTGTGGAATAGTTTTGGTAGACATTCAAGAGTATTAACTCTTGATAACTTATAAGAGTTATCTTAACATCATTCTATCAGATTTACTTGGTCTCATTGACATTAAAAAAGGCTAATCTCTTCTAACCTCAACAAAAACACATGTAGATATAACAACCAATATGAAATTAAAAATGCCTGAAAAATCTTAATGCATCAAAATAACATCTTTATAATACTATTTTTAAAAAAATATTTTAAAATAGCAATAGCACTTAGACTTATATAACACTCCATAGTGCTTTATAGCACTCCTTGAGCAGTTTACAATGTCAGCATATTGCCCCCAACAGACTGGGTCCGCATTTTACCGACCTTGGAAGGATGAATCTTGACCCAGTCAAAATTGAACTCCTGGCTGTGGGTAGAGTTAGCCTGTAGTACTGCATTCTAACCACTGCATCACAGGGCTCGGTGTCCTTTTTACATTAAAAAATGATAAAATAGCTGGATTTTTTAATACTCTGTAAGATAATTGTATTGTAAATAACACATGCATTTTGTCAATGAAACACATCCTGAAATGGCCACTTGGGAACCTATAGATCATTTTTAATGTAGAAATCTCCCCCAAAGACAGGTCAGTAGTCCCAGCTCTACTGGCCTTTCAGAAATCTATGAAGACTTGGCTCTTCCCTCAGCTTTGGGTCTTAGGTGATTGTTACTGAAACTCTGACATGAGTCTATATGATTAGTGGGAATTGAGATTCTCGTAGAAGTCTCAGCTGGGTTACTTTTTTCTTTTAATATTGTTTTTTCAGTTTGTTTGCATAGATGGTAAGCCATATGAATTGGATAAATAAATAAATTATTCTCCATAAATTCAGAGGTCATTTTTCTTTTTTCTTCTTATCAACATTAAATATCTTTGTTACCCTTAGAAATATTTTTTTTAAAAATAATAAAATCTATATTGTCTGTATTTAAATCTTTATTTAAATAAAATCTATCTATATTCTCTGCATAATACAGTTTAAATTTCTAAGACAGTTAGAAATTTTTTTCCCAACACAAAAAAAAAATCAAAGTTTGATTGCCTTTGTGGATTTCACATATTTGCAATTACACTAAACTGCAGAAGAAAACTGTACAATAAATTATACAATAAGGCCACACTTGGAATACTGCATCCAGTTTTGGTCACCATGATGTAAAAAGATATTGAGACTCTAGAAAGAGTACAGAGAAGAGCAACAAAAATGATTAGGGACTGGAGGCTAAACATATGAAGAATGGTTGCTGGAATTGGACATCTCTAGTTTAATGAAGAGAAGGACGAAGGGTGACATGATGCAGTGTTCCAATATCTCAGGGGCTGCCACAAAGAAGAGGAAGTCAAGCTATTCTCCAGAGCACCTGAAGGCAGGCCAAGAAGCAACAGGTGGAAACTAATCAAGGAGAGAAGCAACCTAGAACTAAGGAGAAATTTCCTGACAGTTAGAACAATTAATCAGTGGAATGATTTGCCTGCAGAAGTTGTGGGTGTTCCAACATTGGACGTTTTTAGGAAGAAACTGGACAAACATTTTTCTGAAATGGTATTGGGCAGGGGTGTCAAACTGCCGACCCGTGGGCCGGACGCGTCACGTGGAAGCCGTGCCCACCCCATTGCCGACAATGGCAAAACAGGCCCGATACATTGCACAACGTCATGTGACGTTGTGAGTTTGACAAGCCTGGTATAGGGTTTCCTGCTTGAGCAAGGGGTTGTACTAGAAAACCTCCAAGGTCCCTTCCATATTATTATTATTATTATTATTATTATTATTATTATTATTATTATTATTATTATTATTATTATTATTATTATTATTATTATTATGGATCATCGCACAGTCAGCCAGATGTTCAGACTGGATTTGACATTCTGTATGTTTGGTGATAGCAGTCCTCTTCTGGGAATATAGACTGTTGTTTATCTATTTCACCTCCAAAATGTACATTGCTGTATCTGCTTTCTCTGTCGGGTTTACTGTTATTTTGCTGCATTTTTATTTCAAACTGAACCTAGAAAATACTAAACTACAAAGTGATTTGTTCGTGGCTGAGCATGTTGTACAAACCTAGCCACTATTGGTTGTAAACTAAGTTTAGAGTTTAATAAGTGTTCTGCAAACTTGGCTAACCATAGTTTATTCAATAATAATCACAGCAATCTAATCCAGTATTTTCTTCTTAATTTCCTTTCAGTGTCAATGCCCAACAAGCATTGGTAACACTAATGGCAGAATAATAAAAACAACTTGATTATGTTCCCTGCTGGAAGATCAAATATTTAAGATTCCATTTTCACAATCCCATAATTACAGATACTTTGGATAACTGTTCCATCAGTTTGATTAACAGTTCTGTTAGATGGATCATTAATGGAATTAGCTGCAATATTTGAAGAAATGGTATTCAAAACCTATCAGTGGAATTTAGATTTCTTTTTTCACCTAATAAATTGATTCACATTCTTTATTTTTTAAAAAATAAATCATTTTTTAAAATGATATATATAAACTTATTTCTTAAATATTGTATCATTGGCTTTGTAGTTTTATAGCAGTGGGACTTTCTCATGTACTGCTTTTTTGCTCATTGACAGCTAATAAAATGGTCATTCTGTAGAATTCAAGTTGCATTATACTTATGCAAACTAAGCCACTTCTATGATGATCATAAAGTTGCTAATAATAAAGTGATGCAAATATCAAATATTAACACAAATTCTAATTCAATCAGAATTTGGTTATAATTCTAATTTGCAGTACTAAGTTTAATGATTATTTCCTTCCTATTGCAACAAGAAAAAAATGTGCTTGCAAGAGCAGTTTGGATCTTGTTTTAAATGCAGAGAATACGAAACTAGGTGAATGTGTATGAATTATTTAAAACTACATGAAAATCATCCTCCACCCCCCCTCCAAATCTTCTAACTTAAACCTACTTTATTGTTGCACGCTCTAGGATGAGTGACATTTAACACAACTCTGTCATGCTCCCATACACACTTCCCTGTCTGACAGCCAGAGGGGGGGGAAATGTAGGGATAACAGGCAAGCATATGCAGATTTTAAGTGTTTCAGCCTATTTGATCTACCCTTCCTCTCAGTTTCTCCTGAACTAAAGTCCATGCAGCATAGCAACAATCAAAAGAAGAAATATTGCCATCTGGCAAAATGTCAAAACAATATCACTTCATTTGTTGCATGATTAAGAAACACTTCCCATCCGATAAATAAGAGACACAGAGAATTAATGTGCAGAGCGGGTGCTTAACTGACCCATATTATCTATAGTTCTTCCTGCTTGGTTGCACTAGCTTTTCTAAGTTTAAAGAAGTAGAGTTGTGTGCATGTATGTGTTAACTGTAGTTGGGGGTGGGGGGCAGAAGATGATCTAAAATGTCAGATCCTCACAATGAATAGCAAGTGAAAATGTTTACACTACTAGTTGTAACCTTGCAAGACCAAATATTGACCAGTTTTCAAGAAGTGACATCCATCTGAAGAGACTACACTAAAAACTTTGGGTTAACTCATATAGGATCCAAATACAGAAAATAGTTTTGGCCAATAGAATAATAATGAAGACTTGGTTCATATATTTCACTCAGCTCTGTCATTTTCAGGGTGTCTGCAGGGTACAGTAAAACAAAAATCAAAATGGTGGCCATAATGGTGTGATCAAAGCTCTACCTTTTAATTTGTTTCATTCACATGACACATAAAAACAGGAAGAGCTTGTATTGCACCATCATGACTGCCATATTATTCTGTTTTGTTTTGTTTTTACTGTAGTCAGCAGACATGTCTGGAGAATTTGCTCTCTTCCAGTTCCTAGGTTCACATGTTACTGCATGAAATTCAGAAGAATGTAGAAGAGCGAGGCTGTTGTAATCCTAAATCTCCTACATTCAAAGCATCATTTTACTGAGAACAGGTCCAAATAAAGGTCCCAATATAACAAAACAGGAAGTCATCACACAAATGCTATCTTTTTGTAGTTGTATTGTGATATTGCATACAAATACATATAGGACACAAAAGTACATACAGGGCACAGTACTGATGTCATAATATTCATTTTGCAAACTGTCCCTTTTCAGCTTTCATACATTTGTTTGTACTGTTGAAAGGTTAGGTGGCTAGAAAAATGGTAAAATGATAAAGCCCTTAGACTTTTTTTAAAAAGAAAAAGAAATGCCATCTGGTTAATCCAGAAAAATAGTAAATTAAAAAAAATGCTTCTGTGGGTTTTGAATTGGCAACATCAATTCAGGCCAGCAAAACATTCTGCCATTTCCTTATTGCTGGCAAGGAAAAGCATAGAGAGTATCAGCTCAGTAGAAGAGGCAGTCCTGCCTGTGCAAAGTATCCTATGAACTATTGTGGTTAGCCTGCAGCAAACTGAAGCACTTCGTCCCAAACAAACAGGAATACTCAAACTGACATAGGGAGGAAAAGGGCAGTTTTGAAGGGGAGCTGAGAGATGCAAGTGGAAGTTGCTTTCCGGCTGAGTTGTGGATCGATAGAGAGTGACATCCATTTCTGTTTTCCAGAAATGTTTGCTGGTCAGTTCTGATGACAGGGCAAGAGGTAAATCCAGAACTTAGTGAGATTGTCCTGAAGGAACAGCAGTATGGATTTATCCTCTGTTGGACAAGCAACATCCCAGAGGTATTTATAAGGGGCAAATGACTTGCACTTCTTACAGCCTATGGACCAATTTCATAGGACCATTGACTGATTGATTTATTGATTTAATCATTTTCTAAAGCCATCCACCCAGTGACTCTTCTATTTCAAAGTCTTACAGAAGAGATCATTTCAAATTTCTAGTAAGAACTATTCATTCCTTCTTTGCAGCTTGCAGCCTAGGAAAGAAAGGTTAGAATAAGCATGAGAAATAAAACCACTGTTGCTTCTATTCTCACTTTCCATAACACAGCATTCTCTACATATATTGGGAGCACAACTTCCTGAATTCTAAGTCATAATGGTTTTCTGATTTGAAATTATGGAATTTTTAATCCCAATATATATTGATGCAAGATAAAACAGCATTACACGCTCTACCTTTCAAAGCTCTAATGAGCTAAGAATCCAGGAAGACTTTATTGCAAGTAGAATTCCACCTAGCAAATTCAAGACTTTGTAACAGAGGGCATCCAAAGTGAAGTTCACTCTCACACCTAAGCAGCATTTTAATCAGATGTTAGAATGCAAGTTGGTACTATGTCTAATGTTTACACTCATATACAGAACCAATCAAACATGTGTTCTCAATTCTTCCAGATGCATTCATGATAACTTGGCCATTTCCCCAAAATTGGTCTTTCTAAATACTAGAATGAGATGAAAGCTAGGATTGGCTTGCTACTGTTGAGAACCATTCATCCTTTGCCCTGAATTCCATTACACTCCCTTGTAAAGATTAAGGATCTTTAAGGAGAAGTTTTGAAAAGATACTAGGGATGCAGGGAGAAAGAAGATTCTATTGTACAATCTAAAGTTGATATCTTAATACTGCTCCAGGTTACACATTGTAGTACAAGAAATTATTAACAATGTTAAATCCTAAGCAAGCCTTATTTGCTTAATTTGCAGGATGAGGATACATTAGAAAATTTTATTTAACTGCCTTTTCCAAAGAAAGAAAGGGGAGGAAGAAAAAAAAAGGATATAAGAAAAAAAAAGTTTATATAGAGCAGGGGTCTTCAAACTTGGCCCTTTTATGACTTGTGGACTTCAACTCCCAGAATTCCTCACCCAGTGTGCTTGGCTGAGGAATTCCGGGAGTTGAAGTCCACAAGTCATAAAAGGGCCAAGTTTGAAGACCCCAAACAGATTTGATTAAGACAGTTTACTAAATCTGTCAGAGATCACTTAATCTAAAACTAGGGTCTTCTCATTGACTCACTATTTTAGCTACTGTAAAATAGGTTCCCAATTGTGCAACTGCCCTGCTAAATGTTAGATATAACTCACAAAAACCAAATGCTCCATGAAATGAATTCTATGTGTATGCTTTCTGCAGCAGGTTTAGATAAAGTGTTTGGCAGGATCTTTTTTACAGAAATCTCATTTAAAATACAGCTGAGTGCTCTCTGAGCTATTTCTTTTGATTGGGAAAGCAAATAGTACATGACACAGAGGAAATGATAGATTCTTGATGTGTGACTGGGTAAAATAACACAGTTGTAAGCACATAAACTGCTCTCTGCTCAACCAGGTGAACTACATTTTTCTGTGTGTACTACATGCTTCAGTAGGGCAACCATATGGGACTGCATAAATCTAGGCATCACTGGAATAAAGAAAGAGAATGTTGTTGTTATTCCACACCTTTGCTGTCATCTAGTGACCATCCAGATTTTTACACCTTCAATATGGTAGCCATATACTAAAATGTACATATTTGTATTTTCTTCCACCCTAAATTCATTATCAGCATCCTTTTATCATTACACCTTTGCCTTCACACCAAATTAATACTGTTTTTAAAATCTAAAACTAATAACCCCAACTATTAAGAATATCTGCAAGCAGCTTCAACATGAATCAGTTTACTGATTCTTCTAATTCTAATTCTCATGGACAGCTGCTCTTTAGAAGTCCTAAACTCTTACACATAATTAAGATGAGAAATTTCAGAGAATTCCAGAGATGTTGTTGGAGAAATAATGCAACAACAGTTATTTTTCTTATTTTAATATGGTGAGCTTTTCAGGATTTAGAGTTGGAGGAAGCCATAAAATGGAATTGCAAAGTTGTTGGAAATCAGGCAGCATATGAATTTAATATTTTATTGTGGTTGGTTGCACAGTCAGCCAGATGTCTAGAGTGGATTTGGCATTTTTATCCACCTATTGAGTCCTTCCCAAGAACCTGGCATAGGCAGATGTTGTTTGATGGTGGTAAAGATACTTTTGCAGAATGTAAGCTGTTTCAAGTAAAGCTGCTCTTTGCAATTGACGGATGGTAATTTTGTCAATGCCAATGGTATTCAAGTGGTGTTCCAGATGTTTTGGGATTGCACCCAAAAATTGCTATAATTTTTGCTTTCTTTTGCCACAGTTGTTGTATTTGTGCTTTTATTTGCAGGTCTTTCTATTGTTTGATTTTTTCCAGTTTTTTTCTCTTCTATTCTGCTATCTCCAGGTACTACAATGGCCACTTTTTGGTCTTTCTTATGAACAGACATTGGTAGAAATCTGCTGGCTCCTTGACACATCTCCATCTCTTAAATTGGCAGGGTAGGGATGGTTCTGAAAACCTATGAGATAGCAAGATTCTTCATTCGTAAGGTGACCATGGGGCCACCTTAGGCTCTCCTTGTGTCCCAGAGTTCTCAAGTAAATCACACTTTCTGAACAAACTGCCTACACTGACAATTACATTCTTTCCAGTGACAAAATGGCAAGCCAGTTACATTACAATGTTGTGCATGAATATTAATGACTTGGAGTAGGAAATTGAGAGTTCCGCTGGCTCTGATTTTCCATCAAGTATCCATTAACTAATTGTATGTGCATCACAATAGAGGCCATTAGCACTCTCAGTGTTGTCTTCCTTGAAAACGTTAAAGTTCACCTTGAACAGGAAGAAACAAGTTCACTTATAGTGTTATCAGGTAATAACCACTCTCCCTCTTTGCATTGCTATCCTTGTGAATGAAAGCCAGTGTGAATGAAGTTAGTTTGCTTACACTTACCTAAAGGCTGCAGGAAGCAAGAATTTAATTTGATCTGAAAACCTCCCACAGCCTGCACATTTCGAAGACCCAGTCACAAAGCCAATCAATAAGGACCATTCAGATATTTGCTGTCAGGAGCTAAAAAGAAAATAGATACCAGGAAAGCCATAAGTGTGATAAATTTTGGTGCCGCTTCCCTCTGACTAATGTAGGCACTAAAACACTGCATGAATATCCTACTTTGAAAGATGTCATATTTCTGAGAGGCCAATCAATCTCAGGTCCTCTGTGGGCCACATTAAAATGCATTTGTCACTGTACATTTATGAAATATTGATGGTGTTTTTAAGGGGAGAAGTGTTAGAAGGTGGAGAGGTAGATCAAAAAGCGGAGAGGGAGCAGCTTCAATGAATTATCTTTAGGTTACAAGAAGAAGAAATGGATTCAGGACCTTATTGTGGGTGAGTGTGAAAAAGTCATCGATAGTATTGCATGTCTCAAGTAAGCACATGCGTAGTAGGCAATGGCTTACAACTGAAACAACTGCTGTAATGCCTAAACCCATCAGTTTGTATGATTTTGTATTTCCTTCATCAAGAGAGGACATGGAATCTACATTTCTAAGCAAAGTACCTTTTAAGAATGCCTACATGGGTGGATATGTCTTTGTGTGTTTAATGGTGTGTGGAAATGACTTAGGGAGACAGGAGGAAGAGCTGCAGACTAGACAACCATCATTGCAAAGATATATTAGCCTACAGAAGGAGAAAATCCTGTGGATTGTCTGTTTGTTTGTTAGTTTCACTAAAACTGTGAAACAGTTTTATAGAGCTTTGGTGGCACAGTGGTTAGACTGTAGTATTGCAGGCTAACTCTGTTCACATTACTAAGAGTTTGATTGCCTCGATCCTGACAGGCTCAAGGTTGACTCAGCCTTCCATCCTTCTGAAGTCGGACCTAGATTGTTGGGGGCAATGTGCTGACTTTGTAAACTGCTTAGAGAGGGCTGTAAAAGCACTGTGAAGTGGTGTATACATAAGTCTAAGTGCTATTGCTACTGCTAAAATAATCACAGAAAGCAAACAGCATTCTTTTGATCTCAGGCATATTCCATTTATTTATTTAATTATTTAATTTAATTTTTATGCCACCCATCTCCTCTATGAGGTGACTTTGTGTGATTTACAAGTTACAAAAGAGGTAGAAAAATAATTAAAATATTAAAACATTAAAACTACACAGATTAAGATTACAAAAATTATACTAAAACCAGAACTAAGAATGGATAAGGTCTTTTTCCTCTGTCAGTCACATCCAGTGGTGAGCATCCCCCTCAGGACCCCAGGCCAACTGGCAAAACTATGTTTTAATACCCTTCCAGAAGTCCAAAAGAGTGAGATCAATTTTCATCTCCAGTTTTCCACAGGGATGGGGTCATAGCAGAAAAGGCTCTTCTCCTTGAACCCACATGCTGGAATTCCTTGGCAGAGGGCATCAGTAGCAGGCCTCTTCTGTTGGTGCAAATGGGGAGGGCTAGTCTCAGTGGGGAGAGACAACTCCCCAGATACCCTGGACCCATGCCATATAGGGCTTTTTTTGGCTCTTTTCCAAAAGTAGTAAGAATATTTTGCTATAAGTCAAAGGACATTTCCACTGTCCTTCCTTTTTTTTCCCATTGAAACTTGAGTTTAAAAAGGCTTTGCAATTGAATGCAGCTTCTATTTATTTGCTTTCTGGAAGAGAATGCATGTTTGGTCAGATGGTCTTCCTTGCTACATGATGTATGGATGGATGAATGGATAGATTAGATTAGATTAGATTGAGATTGAGATTGAGATTGAGATTGAGATTGAGATTGAGATTGAGATTGAGATTGAGATTGAGATTGAGATTGAGATTGAGATTGCCAGGCAAATATGGCTTCCTGTCAGCTGCCCCAAGGAAATTTTTTTAAGCTGTTTTGCTGTATAGGGTATACAGTTTTGGGTAATAAAGGAAAAACTTTCAAAAAAGTTTGAAAGCACTGCTTAGGCTCTCCAAGTGCTCACTACCATCTCAACTTCTTGTTTTTTTTCTTGGTAGATAATAGAGTTTCAGCCAAAGCATTGATCTCCAGTGCCTATGATTTTTATGCTTTGAGAATGCCTTCAGGATATATTTATAGAACAACGGTGATATTTTGCCTTGTAGCACATTAGCATCTTGGTTATATTTTTAAAAATCATAAATCAAATCGGGTGAGAAGATTCCAAGACATATGTGCATGGATATTTGGCAGGCTACAGGCTCCATGTTGAGAACCCATAACCCTATTTTCATTGCCCTAAAGTTGACCAGGTCTATAATGGTTCCAGATTACAGCAGGTGAGTGACTCTAAAATTGTACTGAGGGGATTTCTCTTTATTAGAGAAACCATTTGGTATTCAGCCAAACACAGTGTGAGAATGTGCCAATTCCAAATATAAATGTTACAGCCAGAACCTCATTTTTATTCCTTTTATTCCTACTTTATGCATTCATTTATCTATCAAACTGATAAAAAATAAAAATAGAACACAAGGCAGTAAAATCAGTTGCCAAATTCACTGTGCACAGGGAGTTCATTATACTATCTATGATAATGCTTTATAGTCAGCATTTCTCAAAGACCCTGTATTTACATTCCTAAGTACTTTGCAAATAGCTACTCCATGTGCAGAAAGGATTGGCAGCTTAGGTATCAGCAAAAGGTTTTCACAATTTTGGAATGTGTTCTGACTGGAGTGTAGCCAGAACTAGATTTGGCCACTTTCACAGCAGAACATTATGCATTTTAGGCTCAGTCAATTGTTTGATTTAACTTATTCATCTCAACCAGTAATGGCAACAACAGTAGCTGTACACTTTAGAGCTTAAAACACAAACAAAAAGACACTCATTCCACTTGAAACAATTAAATACACAAGGAATTGCAAAGATATGAAGAGCAATAAAGCTAAGAAGAAAAGGTATTTGCCCTCCTACTCTCCTAGGTCATTAGACTGAAAATAAGAGTATAACGGTGCAGTTCTATGCATTGGTAATACACTGACCAAAAAGGGGCAACTCACCACAGCCAACTCACTGCAGCCAACTCAACATGGACAACTCGCTGTGGGACAATTCACCACAGCCAACTCACCCCAGGACAATTTAACAATTCAATTGAATTGAATTATTTTAATTTTTGTCATTCATATTTCATTTTGTCCCTCTTTTCGCACCTGTTCTTTAATTATTCTATTCCACCATTTCTTTGACATTATTGTCCTGCAGTGAGTTGTCCCATGACACGTTGGTCGTGGCAAGTTGTCCCACAGTGAGTTGGCTGCAGCAAGTTGGCCATGGTGAGTTGGCTGTTGCAAATTGTTATAGCCCCTGCAGTGTCCTATTTATATCAAGCTTAGAACTAGGGCCTAGAAGATGTCTATCAGGAGAGATTCCCCTTCCTGTCCCCCTGCCTTCATTGCACATCCATAGAATCAGGAGCACATTCTCACTTATAATTAGAATTACTAATTAAGAAAATGTTAGAGCTGATTGCAGCAAAGTTCACAGTAAATCATGATGATACTATACTGGCAACATGCACACCATCACGTAAAGGCTACCATTACATACTTGAGGCTCAACATCTCACACAAGGGCATAACTCACATCATTTGCATGACACACATTTTATCATTTGAGATTCCCCCACCCATCCAAATCCTCCCAGTCAATTCCCATGACTGATCTACCTGAAAAAGAGATGGTGATAGACTTGAAGACTGTTCTTATCCCATATCCATAGGTATCTCATAAAGTACTTTTGAAAGGATCTTGGCTTTATACTTTTTGTTTATTTCTTTGACCAAAAGCAGATCCTATTCTCAATTTATACATTTCACAAATAGACCTTATTTCAACTCTCTAAATAGGTTGCATGGTTCTAATTTTGCAGATATCTTCCACAATAATATATACTCAGCCCTACTTAAGCACCTGGAAATAAAGAACATTGGTGTGGCCTGTCCGGCCGGTAAAAAGACACTAAAATGGAAGCTAATTACATGTAACCAGTTATTTATTGAGGACTTCTTAAATATATTGAGATGGACCTCATTCTCTTCCCAGATCTTTGGTCTATGGTTCCTCACAACTTGTTGTGTGGCACACCTGGAACCTTGATTAATTATAGCAAATTGGAAGGATGATGGATGATTCAGCAGAGGAGAGAACAGCCATTAAATTCATGTCTATCTTATGTTCTGCTGTAACAGATGTAAGGTATACAAATGTTCTTCACCTTTTCTACTCTGAGCTTTCCGGAATGAAACAAGAAACAAATAAAATGAGGGCTGGACTAAAGCAGGAACCAATCAAATAATAGCAGAATACATTGCTCTAGTCTCTGTATTCTGCAATGATGAGCAGCAAATATAGATAAGGAAAGAAAAAGAAAGAAGTGTCTTCTTCCAAACTCTTACTGACAGAAATTACCTGGAAGTAATTTGTTCATAAATATATAGATGAAGTCATTGCAAGCTGCTATGCAAAAATGTGTAAAAAAGCAAAAGGAAAGGACTGAAAAAATACAAATATTCTCCAACTTTTTCCATTACCAAGGATTTGTAGATATGACATTTCCTTTGTTTCAAAGTCTTTTTAAAAATGTTAAAACATATTAAGGTCATGCAACAGTGGTAGTTGATTTGCACATATTAACATAATTCTCTCTCAATTCATAATATTCCTCATAAAAGCCACATAAAAGCTCAATAAATATGCACCTAATATTATTTTTTTGTTTGTCAATTCAATAATGAAGTATCTCTGGGCAGATTAGAGGAAGAAAAGCCCACAGATAGTAAAATCCAACAACATGTATATAAAATGCATGAAAATAGACATTTTAACCAAAGGCATTAAAATTTGCTATAAATCTAGGATTGAAATCCCTGTGAGGGCAATCCATAGATGGAGTTGATGATAAGACCCTCTTTCTTGTAGCTATCTGCCTAATTCCATTTGGCAGGACCCCCAGAGAAGAACCTCTGAAGATGACTTAAGGGTCCTGGCAACTACATATGGATTCAGTGGCTCCAAGCCATTTAAAATTTAAAGGTCAACATCAACATTTGGAGCAGTCTGGAAATGGATTGGGAGTCACTATATTTTACCTAGGAGAGCCATTATTGACCTTACCATTCCCAGTTAATAATCTAGTGGCTCTGTTTCAGAGAAGCGTAATTTTCTAAATCATTTTCAAAGGTAGCTCTGTGTAAAACATATTGCAATTAATCCAACTGGAAGATTACTGAAGAATGTGTAACTGAGGCCAGGCTTCAGAGTCACATCTAGCATATCAGTTTAAACTGATAAAAGGTAGAACTGAATGTCAGAACTAAAATGTTTGGGAAAGGCATCTAGTGGTATTGTTAAACAACAGAATGACTTTTTGTGACTGGCTTCACTTCAGAAGATGCAGTGGAGTTACTGATTTTCAGGGACTCTGAATTAAAGTCAGTCATGATGTCAAGAGATGAAATTTGAGATCTTATTGGCAAACCAAACATAAAAATAAAAATTATGTGTGCCCATGTGAGAAACGTTTATAACTCAAAATGTAAAAACATATCTTTCCTAAAAAATGCTTCTCTGCCACAGGACTACAAAATGAGCAGTTTTCAAAATGAGATCAGGGAGGATCCAAGAGTTACAAGCCAACTGATTTAACATCTGTTCTGAGAAACTTGGTGAAAATATTACTAAAAGATAAAATTATCAAATGTATAGAAAGACAAATCTTACCATAGGAGAACCAGTATGTTTTCTGCAGACTCTTATCCCATCAAGTATTTAAAGTTCTTTTTGAAATGTTAGCAAACAGGAAATTCCATTCCATTCCATTTCATTCCATATAAAAGGTTTGAAAAAGTCTATTGCAGGGGTCTTCAGATTTGGCCCTTTGATGACTTGTGGACTTCAACTCCTAGAATTCCTCAGCCAGTGTGCCTGGCTGAGGAATTCTGGGAGTTGAAGTCCACAAGTCATGAAAGGGCCAAGTTTGAAGACCCCTGGTCTATTGTCTGTACAGAATTAAGAGTAAAGGGTAAAAAATGCTTTCTGATAGACAAATGATTAAAGAACAGGAAGCAATGATTAAGAAATGAAGAGCTATAAACACCGGGTTCCCAAAAAAACTATAATGAATGCTTTCTGTTTTCATAAATGATATACAGTTTAAATAAAACAATTAAATAACTGTTCATGGATGACACCAAATTATTTTGATTGCTTAAAATTGGAAGAAACAGTGAAATGTTCAATAAATGACTATTAAATTAACAAATGTGCTTTAACAAGCAAATTAAAATTATGCTCATACAACATAAAGTCCTAATTTCATGATGAGGTCTGATAACTATCTAAAGAAAGTTTTTTTATGTTGGACAGTTTAATGGGTAACTCATTGAAAAGTCTGATTTGCATCAAATGATCTGAAAAGTGAAATTCCATATCAACATCAGCAGGAAAAGAAGAAAAAATAAAACTGCAAGCATCATACTATTGTCATGATTTGTGCAGGTAAACAGATTCCTGCTGGCTCTGAATCGTCCCAGTTGTGATGCCCATTTGTGAGGTCGCTCCGGTGGAGGGTGGGCCTTGGATGGCACTGCAGGAAGAGCTGCTCTTCTTTCTTTCTGGTGCAAAACTAGTTCACTCTCCTTTGGCGCACTTCGGGAAGTGTGTGAGCATGCTTCACAACAGAGCTAGTTATTTGTCAGCCAAATTACTATTCTGCAGTAGCATTGTAGTCTCCTGGATCATGTAACAATGCCATATGCTAATAATAATAATAACATCCCTGAGCTTGGTGGAATCCCAGGATTCCCAACTGTTTGCAAGAGACCATGAAAACATCAGTTTCTGCCATCTACTCACACACAAAAACAGGTGCCTGGAGAACATATAGATGATCTCAAGGTTTCTCCTTGCTCAGGATTGAGTTTTCAGCAGGCTATATCCAACATTCAACAGTCTTTTAGCCACACTATCTCATGCTGTCCAGGAGACATTAATTTGCCATTCCTCACCAAAAGGTTTGGTCAGGGAGTTTTTATGATTGTAAATTAAAGACCCAGCTCCTTACACAATTCATGGTAAGATAAGTGGATCAAAGGAATCTGTTCATAGTGGGATGAAATTATGGAGGTAGGGAGATTAGAAACATATGAGCTTACAGCACATGGTAACAAAGAGTTCTCCTTTTGTTCAGAGAATTACTTATTACCTAATTCTCTGAGTAAAACCTATGGTGTCTGTGAAAAAATCAGATAAATCTCTTGAACTCTGGGGGATATATATATATTAAGATTAGATGCTCTTTAGAATATAGCTGGAATGCAAAAGGAATTGTTTAAGTGGCATCTGGAGCAACAAAGCAGAAAAAAAGGTCATTTGTAGAACAATTAGAAGTAATGTTTCAGCTTGGGGGTCTTCCTCAGGCATTGAGAAACTAGGACATAGCCAAATTCAATGGGATCCTGTTCCTCTGTTGCCTGAGGAGAGCCCTAGAACCAAAATGCCATCTTTTATTTAATTTTCTTGTTTGACAGATCAAACATTTCTCTACTATTTTGTGCTCTTGGAACTTGGAAAGTGTCAGTGAGAAGTTAGTTTACTATGAGTCTTGCACTGCAACATGAATTTTTGTGCAAATTATTTGTAGGATTCTAGTAATATTTTTATTTTCCTCTTGAGAAAATGATAGGCCAATTACATGGCTTATAAAAGTAAAAACAATCATATGGAGAATTATTGTATCACTTCATGGACATGTACACTATTTCAAATTTGGTGGTCTCAAATTTGCAGCCTTTGAGATACATGCAGCTTCCAGCTATATTGTACAGCTCATATTTCACCAACACACACAACAGAGGAACATCAACTGGAGATACCTTACACAGACATTATTGCTTCCCATTAGCTAAGAAGAAGGTACAAATAAGGTACATCTTAGCAGATGACAGTGGCAAACCCTGTCTATATTGTTACCAAAATAACATATCCATGTAGTCACTAGAAATAGAACTCAACTTCAAAGAAATGTTCCTTTTATGAAGAATGCTTATTAAGAGCTATAAACTACAGCAGGGGTGTCAAACTCATGATGTCACATGACATCGTGCAACGTATCCGGCCGATTTTGCCATTGCTCGCAATGGGGTGGGCGCGGCTTCCAGATGACGTGTCCAGCCCACAGGCCGGCAATTTGACACCTTTGAACTACAGAAAAACAATTTCACTTGCAGATCTTCCTTGTAGGTTTTCAACAGCATTTAAGCAGACACTAGAAAACAGAACAGAAGATCAAATGAACTTTTATTCTGGTGAAGGTATCATTTGAAACATTTTGAAATGCAAATAATGAGGGGGATGTGTGGAGAGGAGAAGGTTTCAAGATTCGGTATGTAGTTTCTCAATGATAGTCCCAAAGAGCAGATTGTACCAGAGCAATCCCTTTCAGTGGACTGGTATTCAAAGCACAAGACAGAATTACTTGCCAAATTATTGGGATATTCCTCAAGACCGTTGGAACTTCTATTAGGTAGCTGAGATGAAGTGATTTTAAGGTTCCACCACACTTATGAAGGTTCAGTGCTTCTGTAGAAGGAAGTGATCTTACTACAGTAAAGGCTAAATGTTAATTTAGGTGTTAATATCTATCATTTTAGATCATATCTTATCTGCTTGAAAGTGAAAACCAACTCAGGCATATGCCCATACATAACTGGTGGAACTACAGTTACTTGCAACTAGGCTCAAAGTTTCCATAGAAACTATATTAGAATACAGTAGAACAGGGGTGTCAAACTGGTGGCCCACCGACAGGATGCGTCACGCAGTTCGGATGCATCATGTGCCCACCCCAGCTCTGGCAAGGGGGAAAAAGTCATGATACATCACATGTCACATGACATGGCAATTTTGACACCCCTGCAGTAGAACCTCCACTTAGGACTTGGATGTTGAAGTCATTTAGAATTAAAAGTCTTGGGAACTACAACACCAGTAATTAGATGAACGCCTAAAGGGCCACTGCTTAGTAACTACATGATCAACATAGCAGTAATAGTCCTAATCTGTTGGTGTAGTCCACATCTACACATTCTCAATCAGTTATGACTGAGGCAATCCTCCTAATGGTCATTTAGATTTCATAAGCAATCACAATACCATTTTCTCCCTGTTCTTGTTTTGGCTGCTGCAGGACCTGGCTATGGCAATCCAGCCAGGCAAATTTCCGGTAGAGCTACATGCCTATCATTGCTCAGCCAGATCTCAGTAATACATCTAATGATCTATACAGTACTCCATCCACTTTTCATTACTTTATGTTTTGGGATCTGAATACTTCTATAGCTTTAAAAAAAAAACAAGTAGAACAAGTTCTTTATTATACTCTGTCCTTTTTGAAATTTATTTATAGGTATTCATGTCTACTTCACATCTGGGAATATGTAAGCAGCTGAGACTGAGAAATTCACAAATTGCCACCTGGAAATGTCTACGGAACAGAGGACATATACTATCATGACCTGCAAATGCTTTATGAATGGGGCCCTTGTGGCTTCATATCAGGAATGAATCTGAAGCAATGACAGAGAACTCATACCAAAAAAAACCACCCTATCTTTTTGGGGATCCTGAAGAACTCTCTCAAAGAGCTACATTCAAAAAGTGGGCTCTTGAGACTTGCTGAGTGATGAGTCCTTCCAAGGCAGGTGAAGGTTTTTTGTGAAAAACCACATTTGTGATTGCCATTATAGCCCCAAAAAGGAGCGTTTTGAAATATGAAATTTGCTTTGCTGGCAAATCCTGATAACAACAACTCTTCATCAAAATTATCAAATAGATGTAGAGCTGGGGCTATCAAGCTTTGTCAAGTTACCTTCATTGTCATTGGTATAAGATATTTCTTTTCCTTCTCACTTGCACCTTGCTTTGGACTCTTAAAAATGATTGAAGAAATGGCCTTTATTGGTTTTAATGCGTTGACTTTTAAAGTTGTTATTTAGAAAAGAAGATATCTTTGGGCTAAAGATGTTCTCCTCTGCACCTTGACTAATGGCAAAACTATCACTATTTTAGCAAGAAGCCAAGAAATTTTCCTGGAGATTTCATGAATTTATGTCTATGAAGATTCTGTGACCCTGAGGGCACAGATAAACCTCTAAGTGACCTCAACAACTCTCAGAAAGAGGACTAACAACCACATGACTGCAAGGAATATAAATCATTCCATTCTCCAACATTCAGTCAGAACTGAAGAAGCTTCCTGGATGAGAAGCGAAATGTCTTCAAGAAAAACAAGAAAGTCCAGTCGCCTTTTGAAAAAAAGCACCTTTGGGACTTGAACTTAAGCCCTTAGAATTCATACCTTGTGCTAATTCCAGAATCAGCCTCCCTCTATTCTATTTAACATACAGTAATTAACAGCCACAATATTCAACTTCAGTTCTAACTTTGGATTGTCATGCAAGTTTAAATGAAATAAGAATATACAGTATGGGAACTGAATAGCAGATACTGTAACTGGATTGTTTCTATTGAATGATAAACACTGTCTGTAGTCAAGGTTTCTGGTCTTCCTTCTTAAGATTTGCTGAATTAACATTTGACTTGTAGTTTTTGAAATAGGCAAAACTATTAATAGATGACCATCCTCTATAAAATAAGACACATGGTCATTCTCACCTTATTTTAATACAACAGACACAACTGCAGATTTATTTAGGAGTGTCTGATAGTGTAAAGACTGTTCAATCTTAATGATTTAAGGTCTGATTTTCTTCTGTCAGCTTAAAGAGATTGATAAATTGATGGATTAGATATGTATAGGATAGATTAATACTTTATTTTAATTAAGGGATATTAGTGGAAGAAGAAATAAATAAGAATTATGATAAAATTAAGGAACTAGAACATATTTGGAAGGAATACCCGATTTGATAATGTTTGTACTTAAAGTTAATTTGATTATGGTAGTGTAAATTTATAAAGCTTTAAAAACAGGTATAGGTTGAATAAATTTAAGCTAGAATTGGATTATCTTAAATAAATTATGTTACTTAAGGGAAAAAGAGAGGGAAAACTTGATGTATTGATTGAATTATGTATATACATTTTGTCTTTGGATGTTTGACTACCCTAACACCACGGTGTGTCTTGAGTACTTTGTTTTAAAAATCAAAAAACCAATAAAATTTATTTTTTTTTAAAAAAAGACTGTTCAATCTTAACCACAAACTGAGAGCCATTATGTGACTACCACATGTCTCTGCCTGATCTGATTTCAAATCTGAAAGATATACGTTCCTCTAATTGAAAACTGGTGCATGAAAAGCTTATTAATTTAAACTGTGATGCTATGGTGCAGCAGTGACAGAAAGTGCCCTTGGGCTGATCTTCTTTGACCTGTCATTAAACATGCTTTTAGTTAACTATTGGTGATAGCAATCTCTTAGTGTTTCAGTCAGATCACTTTTAGGGCAAAAAAGAAACCAAAACAAAATCTATTTTCTTCAAAGATCCTTTGGTTACTGGCAGCTTTTTACAAAACTTCTCATGAGCCTAAAGGTACACAGACAGTACAAGTTATTAGAAAGTTTAAAGGGATGCTGGAGGGCCTTTAACTCATCTTTAAATGCAAAATTAATGCTTACGACTGTGATAGTGTTGAAAGATCATAACGATTGAATCAGAACCATTTCTACTGTGGAAAAATGTTTTACATCCACTACCGTACTCAACCATTCTTAAGCAGTATAAGGACTGCTTAAAGATTATTTCATACTTTATAAGACAAATAAAGATTTGTCATGTCTTCAACATGGCTGCCTGAAGTGTAAAATACATGTTTATTTTTGTTTATTGCCATAAGTTAACTAAATATTTTTTGTTTATACAGTTTTATATTCTGTTAATTAATTGATTGTTCATTAATTGATAATGATTACAAAAAACCATTCATAAGCAATTAAAAATAATTTGAAACAAAAGAAATTTCAATTTTCTAAAAGTAACAAAAGTAAACCATAAATATTTCAAAGTTGCCTTATCAGGGAAATGGGTGGTGTAAAAATTTACTAAATAAATAAATAAAAGACCAAAATGCAAGTCATCGTGAAAATAAACAAACATAAATAGCAGCACCAGCTTAATATGGGACTTACCTGATGCAGATAGTTTATAAAGCTTAGAACCAACTGTATCCAGACAGGAAGAAGCTTGCATCAAGAATTTCTAAGGTTGTCAGGCTGTCTCAGCTTAGGCATTTAGGAAAGAAAGACTATTGACTCCATTTGTAGCAAAAAGTATACTTTTACTAAAGCTAAGTGGTTACAGCAAAAGCAAAAACACATCTGAATATTCCCATATAAACCCAGTATTTTCCCTCCCCCCTTGGTCCTTTCATAAATGTCCAATGGTTTTGAAACTAGGTATTTTTGTAACAGCTTTAAAGTTTGGCGCCCCTTTGGTGGGTGTTTGCATTCCATTCTCATGCTTGTGTCCTTGGAACTGCCAACTGTTGTCTCTCATTTTGGGCTGGCTCCTCTGGTTTCTTTCTTCCTGTCATTCCCTCTCTATATATCCCTCTGCTCCCTCCTCTCTTCTCCCCTTTTTATGGCAGGACGCCATCAAATGAACCAGGGCTGAAGAGATGCAATGGCAGATCTGACACAGTCTATCACCTAGTGAATTATTGGTAATGTGCAAACTCTAGAGATTCTTCATACTAGACCTTATTTAAAGCAGAAGATATTCTGTTAGATATCCAGGTACAACATTACATGTTGCTAATTTGTCTATATATATATATACATATATATATACATATATATATACATATATATATACATATATATATATATATATATATATATATATATATATATATATATGACAGTTTATAATATTAAAAATTCGACTCTTGGGGATATTCATGATTAAAAGGTCGAACACCAAGAGTAAAAAGTGCAAAAGAGTTATATCCACAACGTTTCTGAAAAAGTGCAAAAGAGTATATCCACAACGTTTCTGAAGCCACGGCCAGGTTACTTGCCCCACATAACATCAAGGTGGCCCATAAACCTGACCAGACCTTGCGTGCCAAACTAATGCGCCCAAAGGACCAGCTCCCCAGCATGGAAAGGTCAGCTGTAGTGTACCAGATCCAGTGCATGGATTGCCCACGCAACTACGTGGGCGAAACAGCCAAAAGACTGGGCACTAGAATACATGAGCATAAACTGGCCATAAAGCGGGGTGAGCAGCATTCGCAGGTCTGGTCGCATATGGCAGAGAGTGGCCACCAATTCGACTGGAAACAGATCCAAGTCCTGGCCAATGACACCACAAAAAGGGGCAGGCTTCTAAAAGAAGCTTGGTATACGGGAGAGGAATCGGTCAACAGACACATTGACATGTGTCCAGTCCAAC